>NW_007246030.1:276373-287632 GCF_000164805.1 Carlito syrichta
TGAGACTCCAACTCAAAAAAAAAAAAAAGAAAGATTGGGCTGTTTTTGTCTTGTATCTAATGGAGATTTGCTGAGGGAATGGGGTAGGCTGCCAGCTTGGCCTGCAGTAAAATGACTGAACGCAAACCGGGCTCGGTAGCTCATCCTGTAATCCCGTGCTTTGGGAGGCCAAGGTGAGTGAATTCCTGAGCCCGCGGGTTTGAGACCTGCCTGGGCAACTTGGCAAGACCTCATCTCTACAAAAAATCAAAAAATTAGCCGGGCGTGGTAGCGTGTGCCTGTAGTTCCAGCTACTAGGAAGGCTGAGGTGCAAGGATCGCCGGAGCCCAGCAGGTCGAGGCTGCGGTGGCCAGGAGTGTGCCACTGCAGTCCAGTCTGGGCGACAGAGTGAGACTCCAACTCAAAAAACAAAACAAAACAAAAAAAAGCCTAAATAAATAAAATCAATAGAAAAAAATAAAATGACTGAACACTTCCTAAAACCTGCCTATAGCTAATTTATCTATCTATGTTTAACCTGTGTTAGAGTCAAAGCCTGTCAGTCTAAGCAAAAATGTGAACTAAGGCTGAGGCAAAATGTGAACTAAGTTTATTCTAAGTTTCTTGGAGTCCCTTCTTTCAGCCTGTAATCCTGTGTTATAACATCATGCCTTTTTTTTTTTTTTTGAGTCAGAGTCTTACTGTCTCACCCAGCCTGGAGCGCAGTGGCATGCTCACCGCCACTGCAGCTTCAACCTTCTGGGCTCAAGTGATCCTTCCGCCTCAGCCTTCCAAGTAACTGGAACTATAGGCATGTGCCACCATGCCTGGCTAATTTTTTGATTTACTGTAGAGATCAGGTCTCGCCATGTTGCCAGGGCTGGTCTCCAACTCGTGGGCTCAGGCAATCCTCTCACCTTCACCTCCCAAAGTGCTAGGATTACAGGCGTGAGCCACCGCGCCTGGCTAACATTATACTTTTAAAACCTTTAAAACTAAACAACGTGTAAAGCTTCATGTAAAGTTTCAGGTTCTCGAATCAGTCTAAGGGTGGGGTGAAAAACAAAGCAGCTTCAGAAACCACACCTCTTCCACACCCTCCTCCTGAACTGCCTACAAACCAGGTAAATTGCTTTATAAACAATACCGATTGTAAAAACCTGAAAATGGTATCTGAGATCTCTTTCAAACATTGCCTACACAGGCTTCAGTCACCCACAGCAGTTTATCGTCAGCTATAGTGCTTTTCAGTGCTGAAATGGACTTTAAAATCAACTTCCAGTTATGAGGATTACTAATTCAATATAGGATTAATGACAGAATGGCCTTTTTGTTAAAAGTATTGCTAATTATTTTTGTTATGTTTTTCAGAGTCAAAAAAAAGAAACCTGTTTCGTGAAGCTATTTGGTCTCATAAGAATAAAGCATGTTCTTGCAAACTAAATTTAAGACATATATCCTTCTCTCTACCTAATTTCTTCAGAAATTGGAAGTTACTAATTTATAACAGTATAGTTCTTTGTATAAGTTCAATAAGAATCGATTTTCTTTTGTAACAAAATGTGATTGGAAGTGCTAATTGTTTTACCTAGACTTTAACTAAAATTCTGTTTCAGAATAAACTGCTTTGAGGAATTAAGGCTGAGATCTATAAAGAGTCAATAAATTGGTCCTATTTTAATTTATCTTTAATTAAAATAGAGAATTAAAGAAAAATAATTATGTTTTAAAAATATAGTATACCTGTTTTAAATTATCTTGTTTATCATTCTTTTCTTTTCTGAGATGAGGTCTTACCAAGTTGCCCAGGCTGGTCTTGAACCACTGAACTCAGGCAATCCTCCTGCCTCTGCCTCCCAAAGTGTTGGGATTACAGGCGTGAGCTACTGTACCCAGAATCATTATTATTTTCTACAATTCAAACTGCATCCTAAAGTCTTCCCGAACCACATGTCTCCAAACTAACGTTATCATTTTTTTCTACAAATCTTCTGTGTAAAACAAATAAGGGTTCTAACTTTCCTGACTCCTTCCTGTTAGCACACTTCATAACTGTCTATATATTCCCATCACGAAACCTAAAGAGACTTGGAAACAAGCTATGGAGACATCAACATATGAACTAAGGAGTTCACTGGTGCAATGGTGAAAACTGCTTGGATTCCTATAGTGGGTGCCAAGCTCACTATATACTATATATAAAAATAGGGGTGACTATTTATAAATATATCTTGCCAGACATCGAAACCTTACTATGTCGTGACAGCGACTGTAATGGCCTTTATTATAGTATTATTAATTCAAATAGTATGCACTTTCATGATACAGACACTAAAAATACTCCATTGTCTCTTGTTCCCTCATTTCTTCTTACTTTAGGCAGGTTGTTACAGAAGACAGACCACCATCCATGTTCCCCAGTATTCAATACAAATATTTCCAAACAACCTGAGGAAGAAATGAAAGGACAGAGCCCAAAATGAAGTTTTTCTGGTCTCCTTGAGCTCATACATGACAATAATCCTTTCCCAGAACCATGGATGAGTCACAGGACATTAAGACTAACATCTTTGTCCTAAGAATTTGTCTTTTAGGTACTGGCCCTGCCTTTCTCATCTATGTGACTGACCCATCCATCCACCTGGTCATCAGAGAGATGAAAAACAGACCCCATCACTGTGAGTCAGCTACTGTGAATGCTTGCCTGACCTGCCCCGCCCCCCCAAAAGAAGTTTTGAAAACTCCTAGTCTCAAGCATTCACCACCATACCTTCTTTTCTTTCTTTCTTTCATTTTTTTTTTTTTTTGAGTTGGAGTTTCACTCTGTCACCCAGGCTGGAGTGCAGTGGCACACTCACGTCCACTGCAGCCTTGACCTGTTGAGCTCAGGCCATCCTCCACCTCAGCCTTCCACCATGCCTGGCTACTTTTTTGATTTATAGTAGAGATGAGGTCTCGCCAAGCTGCCCAGGCTGGTGTCGAACCCATGAGCTCAGGCAATTCACTCACTTTGGCCTCCCAAAGTGTTGGGATTCTAGGCATGAGCTGCCGCACCCAGCCTCACCACCATACTTTCTTTATGCATATGGCCCCTCTGCAGTCTTTGAGAGGTGAATCTACCCTTTCTCTCTTTGATCTACTTTCTTTTCTTTTCTTTTTTTTTGAGTTGGAGTCTCACTCTGCCGCCCAGACAGGAGGGCAGTCGCAAGCTCCTGGCCACTGCAACCTTGACCTGCTGGTCTCCAGTGATGCTTCCACCTCAGCCTTCCAAGTAGCTGGAACTACAGGCATGCGCTACTATGCCCGGCTAATTTTTGATTTGTTGTCAAGACAAGGTCTCGCCAAGTTGCCCTGGTGGGTCTCTAACCTGCAGGCTCAGGCAATCCACTTGCCTCAGCCTCCCAAAGTGCTGGGATTACAGGCTGAGCCACAGAGCCCGGCCTCTCTCTAATCTACTTTCTAAATAAACTATCTTTCCTAATCAATTTCTGTGCAATTCTTTGCATCTTAGCCACGATACCAGCTCACTGACACCCTGCCTCTTTCCTCCTAAGTATGTACAGGATTGTCTTTCCAAAATGCAAGTCTAATCCAGTCTCACCCAGGTGACAGCTCTCTGAGAACCCAACCCTTTTGAAAAGTGTGGCTACTCCTTTGTAAGCAGGTTCCAGCCACCCCTGACCCTACCCTCCTCGTCTCCCTTTCTTCCTAAAGTGAACTCCTACTTGTCTTTCAAAGCCATCAGTGTTAGCTCCTCTGGGGGCATACTCTGACTCCCAGTAGGATTCAGAAGCTTCCTGGCCACTAGAGTTCTCGCCACCTTTCTGGGGACTGTGGGCTCCTTGCAGAGGGGACAGGTCTCACTGCCAGCATGTGACTGATGCTCAGTAAATATTGCTGACTGACTAAATGTTTGATTATTTAGTCAAGGACCTGGTATTGATTTATAAATCTCTCTTGTAAGTTTAATTGGTGAATCTTGTACCAGAGAAGGAAATGTTAAAAGATAATATTCAAGAAAGTAAAATCATGAAATACAAATATAAAATGAACACAAGTCAAAGATTTTATTTAATGTATTAATTAATGAGAGAAGTATTAAAGTGTCAAAACAGGCCAGGCTCAGTGGCTCAGCCTGTAATCCCAGCACTTTGGGAGGCCGAAGTGAGTGGATTGTTTGAGACAGCCCAGGCAACTTGACAAGACCTCATCTCTACAATAAACCAAAAAAATTAGCCAGGCGTGGTAGCATGTACCTGTAGTTCCGACTACTTGGAAGGCTAAGGTGGAAGGATCTCTGGAGCCCAGCAGGTCGACGCTGGGTTGGCCGTGAGTATACCAATGCACTCCAGCCTGGGTGACGGGGTGAGATTCCAAGTCAAAATAAAAAAACGTTAAAACAGGTTCAATAGAAATTCCAAAGACACATACATATATAGGCCATTGGGGATGCTGAAAAGAACTTGCTAAGGCTGTAGTCCCTCTTTGGCTGCAGTTTCAGTTACCTGTGGTCAACCGTGGTTCAAATAGGTGAATACAGTACAATAAGATATTGAGAGAGAGAGAGACAGACAGAGACCTCACATTCACATAACACTTATTACAGTATATTGTTATTATTATTATAGTATTATATTATTGAATCTAGTATTGGTTGTTGTTGCCCTCTGACTGTGACTAATTTATAAATTAAACTTTATTATAGGTATGTACACAAAGGAGAAAATATAGTCTATAGAGCGTTTGGAGCTATCTGAGTTTTCAGGCATCTGGTGGCCTTGGAATGTGTCTCCAGAGTAGTCATAAAACAGGCCTATATTCACAGGGCATGGCCTACTGTTTGGAATTCTCTTTCCTTCGGGATGGAAGTCCATTGCATCCCCACTAATCACAGTGTATTTGCATCTCTGTGGACTAGACTCCTGGCAGGACCAGCACTTCCCAGCACTCAGGGAGGTGCTTCACAGCTCAGATGACAAGAGACGCTGACCCAACAGCATCAGGTAACCCAGAGTGACCCGCCTGGTATCCAGTAAGAGGACTCCCAACAGCTTTCTCCCATTGCAATGTCCTCGCATGCTTTCCTGACGAAGGCTCAGCATACTCACTGCATTACTCAGCACAGCTGGGTGTTGAGGTAGGAGGTCCAGTGTGCCCTCTCCTGAGGGAAGTGCAGGAATGGGGCAGCAGGTGAACATGGGGCCGGGCTCTGGCTATGGGGCTTGCCCTGATAGTCCGGCTTTGAAGGGCAGTGTGGGATAGCATGGGAGATGCAGAGAGGGGGGCAGCTGTCCCAGTGCAAGGAGCTATCATTCCCTCTGCCCACAGCCAGGCCTCATGCTGGCCCCAGACAGTGACTCTGCCCTTTCTACAGGCCACCATGCCTGAAAGACAGGCAGGTTGTCACCTGCTAGTTGGGAATTGCATCTAGCAGTCGCCTGAGGATTCATGGGCTGTAGGGGAATTCCCTTCTGAGAGAATCCCCAGCACTGCTCTGTGAGTCCCAAGATCTGAGGCTTTGTATCAACACTCGCTTCACTGTGTCTGCTGAGAGACCCTCCTCCATGGTCTCTTGATCCTGCCTGCCCTGCTAGACACTCCAAGAACTCGAAGCCCGACTGCTGTTTCCTGGGTCATGTCTCTGATTGTGTGTACAGTGACCACTACCACCCTCTAGGATGCAGAGCCAGCTGGCTTACCGCCTACTGTAAAATGGGGATTCTGGAGCTCAGAAGTTCCTGCCTGCAGAGTGACCCCTGCATGTGCAGCCTCTGTCCAGGTCCCACATGCCCCTGGGGAAGGGGGCCGGGAACCCAAAAGCTCAGCTTTTGCTGTGAGTGACAAGACCCTGTATCTCTGACCCAGGGGTCTAGTGTCTTCTGCCAGCATGTATGGCACAAGTACAGCTCAGCCCCCTGCAAAGTTCTGACAGCAACCTGTGGACGCAGCCAGGGCAGGGCCTTTCCCTCTCTGCTGCCTGGGCCTGTGGTCCTGATCATCTCCTTCTCACCTGGGACTGACTCAAGGGCCACCTAGCTGAGTGGTCCTAAACTATGAAAGGTAGTGAGGGAGCCAACTCAAAACCCCAGCACATGAAGGAACCTGGACAAACATGGATGCACTTTTATCTTTCCATGTTTTAGGGCCCCTCAGACACTTTCTCCTATCTCCTAACCCAATTTCTCTGCTTGTCCCCTTTGCAGGGGGCCCTCTGCTAAGTCCTCCCCGCACTGCCTCTAAATCGACAGCTCTGTGGGGGCAGGGACAGGGTCTTTTTTGTCCACTGCCAACTCCCTGTGGCTGGCAGAGTCCAGCGATCACGTGAGCTGGTTGCTGATGAAGGCAGGACACAGTGACTGGGAAACATCCCAAACAGCAGGTTGATGAGGGAGACAGAGCCTTAAGACGGAGCCATGGGAGGGTCTTGGACACATTCCTCAAGAAGCCAGGCCTCAGCCGGCTCTCTACACTGCAAGGAAGGCAGCAGACACTGGCTCCAGGACAGGCTTCGTGTCAGGCAGTTCCTACCCTGTTAGCACACACCCACGGCTGGGTTCCCATACACAGGGAGGTCGTAGTTCCTGGTCTTCCCACTCACCACAGTGCCTAAAATCCTAGTGTTTATTTTCTCAGTTCTGGAAAGCTGGATCTGTGAAAGCCTGGCTTTCCTTGTGTGTCCTCACAGTGACAGCAGCCAGCAGAGGCCAGTGCTCACAAATGAACAGATGAATGAGCAAAGGAATTAGTGAGTGAGTGAGTGAGTAACTGGATAAGTGAGAGATGAATGAATGAATAAATGAATGAGTAGATGGGTGGTTGAGAGAATGAGTAGGTGAATGAATGAGTAAATAAGTGAGTGAATGAGTGAGTGAGTGAATAAGTAAATGAATGCATGAGTGGGTGAGTGATTAAGAGAATGAGTAAGCGAGTGACCCCTCAGAATGGCTGAGGGGTCCCTAAAGTGTGGAAAGATAAGAGTGTGTCCATGTTTGTCCAGATCCTTCATGTGCTGAGTGAGCAAATGAGTGAGTGAATGAGTTTGTGATTGGATGAATGGGTGAGTGAGTGGATGAGTGGGTGAGTGAAATGAGTGAGTGGATGAGTGATTAAGAGAAGGAGTAAGTGAATGAATAAGTGAGCAAATAAGTGAGTGAGCAAATGAATGAGTAAGTGGAGGAGTAAGTGGATGAGTGATTGAGAGAATGAGTAAATGAATGATTCCCTATAGTGGCTGAAATGTGCAAAAAGTCTGTCCAGGTTTGTCCAGATCCCTTCATGTGCTGAGTGAGTGAATGAGTGGCTGGATGAATGAGTGGGTGAGTGCTGAATAAATGAGTGAATGAGTGAGTGCGTGCATAAGCAAGTGAGTGAATGAGTGTATGAATGGATGAGTGGGTAAATGAGTGAATGAGTGAATGAATGAGTGAGTGAATGAGCGAGTGCCTGGATAATCTGCCCCTGCAACCAAATATAGAAGACTGTATTTACACCTATATCTAATTGGGGACAAAGAGTATTATATTATCAAAATAGCTCAACATATCCAAAGTGTTTTTTAGCTCAGTTGTACATTGTGGGTATAGAGTTGCCAAACACCAGGTCTATACTGATGTCTTAGATTGTCTGCTATTTTTATCAATATGGACCAGTAGAATCAGGTAATAACTAGAGCTCTCCCAGAGTGTGCACTGTCTGGTTCTATGGTCCATGGAGGGATTGCAGACCAGCACCATGCTCACCTACTCTGTCTAGTCTCACACATGTATGGGCTGCGGTTCCACACAAGCATATGGATTTCTGGCTTCTCTTAGGCTGGACTGTCTGTAGCTCTGAGCTCATGCTGTCCCCTCCCGGCAGGCAGCCCGGTTAGAGGTTGAGTGGGGACTCTTTTCTCACCCCTGCAAGCTCTGTTGTGTCCCTGGTCAAACGAATGGAGTAATATCAAGGCTGATGTGCCTTTTGCTCCTTGGACAAACTCCTGGTGTGTGGTGCTGTTGCCCAGTCAGCATGAGAAGCTCCTGCAGCATGGCCTTTCCTGAGTCCTGAGTTCTTCAGCTGTCACTCTGCAAGGGGGTGTGTCTTTGCTTCTTTATGTAAAGTTTTGATACTCCATTAAAATGGGTGGAACAAATGGAAATAGGAACACAATTCTTTTTTTTTTATGAGTTGGAGTCTCACTCTGGAGGGCAGTGGCACGCTCCCGGCCACCATAACCTTGACTTCCTAGGCTCAGGTGATCCTTCTACTTCAGCCTTCCAAGTAGCTGGAACTGCAGGCATGTGCCACCATGCCTGGATAATTTTTTTGATTTATTGTAGAGATGAGGTCTTGCCAAGTTGCCTAGGCTGGTCTCGAACCTGCGGGCTCAGGCAATCCTCTCACCTTGGCCTCCCAAAGTGCTGGGATTATAGGTGTGAGCCATAGTGACCGGTCAAGTTAATTTTCTTAAATAAACAGTCAAGTCCAAGGATTTCTTAGAACATGTCTTTTGGGGACACCCACTGCCCATTGTGCCTGTCAGAATTACTGGTGTGCTTTGTGAACTAATGACATATAAGAATAAACAATAACCAGTAGCACTGGATAATTACTGGACCTTGGAAGAAAGGAGTGTTTGTCCCTGAAGGCTGTGGCTCTTGCTGATCTGTCTCAGCCGAAAGATTTGTGCTCCAACTGGTGATTTCATAAATCACAAGTTTGCAACCAAGAGATTTTGGGTTGTGCTGGGCCTAAGCATAGCAGATTGGCTGGGTGACAAATGAGCATGTTCTCCTGGGAAGGTCTGCAAGCATGCAGAGATCTATAAGTCACAGACATGGATGGATGTATTGGGCAAAATCAGCAGTGTTGATACATACATTCCATGCCGGTGCTCCAGAATTTGGTTTCCTGTGCTGGAACCCAGATCCTGGCTGTGCCGGGGTCTCAGTAATTTGCAGAGGGCCATGTGGAGGAGGCCACACAGGACAAGACCCTTTACAGAGTTCCACGGGGGCTGAGGGATGAAGCCCACAAACCCAGGAAGGGGTTCCCAACCCCCAGAGCTGAGATAGGTACCAGCCACAGTGCTAGTGCCTGCAAGAGGCCTCTTGCCAACATCCATCCAAGTCCTGCCTTGGACCTGGCTCCCTGGGTACCTGAGAGTGGCTGACCTGTGAGGGAGATAATCCCTGACCTTCTGGAGCCTGGCCTGCCCCTGTAACCAGGTCCAGGCCCACATGGAGAGCTGGGGCACCAAGTGGACTGCAGGTTGGGGGTTTGGGGTCAATACAGGCTGGTCAGACCCTAGCCCATGTGTTATATGGGTCCTGGGGAGCTTAGTTTGTCTTTACCTCTGTTTAATGCCTGAATCCTTGAATAGTGCAATTGCCCAGAGGGAGAAATTGGAGGCTGGGAGATCCATGTGGGTTTTGGGGAGCAGCTGAAGGAACCACTGCCAAAGCCTGTGCTGATGTCAGGCACTGTGGATTCCATAAGGCCCATGCTGAGCCATCCAGGGAGAAAAGTTAGTCTGTGGAGGAAATTTCATAACTGCAGCTCCATGAAGATTTTAACCAGCTGTGTCCACACTGCAGCATGACCTCGCCCTGCAGATGCTGACTTCAGCAGAATAAGGCACTTCATGTAGTCAGTGTCAGATTTCCAAGGTGGCAAGTGGAAGTGCCCACAGGGGATAAGGTCAGTTAGAGCCCCAGAAAACATTCTCCTTGGCCAAATCTGTTGGATGGACTGGGCTGACATGGTCCCGACACGTGAACTGGGAGGGTGTGCTAGTCACAACTCCTGGTTGAACTGGTTCGAGCAGGTTTGAAGACACAGGTTGGTTGGGTGCCCACGTCACAGGATGGACAGGGTATGGGTACAGCTGGCTCTGCTGAGTTGTCAGGAATAGAGCCCCCATCTGTCCATGAAGCCTCTTTGTTTTTTTGTTTGTTTGTTTGTTTTTTGTTTTGAGTTGGAGTTTCACTCTGTCGCCCAGACTGGAGTGCAGTGGCCGCTCCCGGCCACCACAGCCTCGACCTGCTGGGCTCCGGCGATCCTTCCGCCTCAGCCTTCCAAGTAACTGGAACTACAGGCATGCGCTACCATGCCCGGCTGATTTTTTTATTTATTGTAGCAATGAGGTCTCGCTGCCCAGGCGGGTCTTGAACCCGCAGGCTCAGGCAATCCACTCTCCTCAGCCTCCCAAAGGCGCAGGATTACAGGCTGAGCCACCGAGCCTGGCTCATGATGCCTCTTTGGGTGGGCATGGGTCTCTCTCTCCTTGGGAGACTCTGAAGGTGGCCAAGTGATGCTGAATTTCCTGCCAACCTGGTGATCCCAAAGGTCAGAGGCCAAACTCCCTCCAGCTTCAGCAGAACCTATGAGAACCAACTTGTCCCTGTTGGCCCAGAACTTTCCTGATTTTAACACAAAAGGTTCTGAAATGCAGGAACCCCTTAGTCCCAGCCAGCTGCACTGATTGGTCACCGAGCCCCAGGAAAACCCTTAGTCCATCAACCCAGGCTGGGGTACAGTCAGTGCTGGGATGACATGGAACTATTATTGAAAGCCATACTTGGGAGAAAGAGGAAGAAAAGACAGGGACCACCTGGCAGGCAGGGACGAGGATGCACAACACCCCTGTGTCTGGGGCCCTAGCTGTTCACCCAGACCCAAAAGGAAAAATCTGTTTCTTGACACTGTCAGTACTTCACTTCTGACACCAAATGTGTGGGTTTGTCCTATACCAAGAAATTTTCCACTTCTCAGTGGACATCACCTGGGTATTCTACAATTCAGTTAAACTCTGACACTATCTGGAGGTAGCGCAGACCCCAAAGACTGGAGCTCAGTCCCAAAGATGACTCCAGGTCTCTCACACTTCTATCTGACTTGGTTGCAAAGTTGGTGGTTCCCACAACTACTACCCAGGTTTGATAACTTGGTATAAGATTCACAGAACTCAGGAAAAACTTACGTTGACCAGTTTATTATAAAAGACACAATAAAGGATACAGATGAACAAGCAGTGATGAAGTACACAGGGCGAGCTCCAGAAAGACCCTATGTGCAGGAGTTTCTGTCCCAGGAGGTGGGTGGCCACCTTCCTGGTACCCCATGCCTTCACCAGTACAGAAGCTCCCAAATCTTATCACTTAGGGGTTTTTAGGAGGCTTCATAATTGATCATTATTACTTCAATCTTCTTGGAGAATGGGGGCTGGGGCTGGAGTTCCAAGCTTCTTTTTTTTTTGAGTTGGAGTTTCACTCTGTCACCCAGACTGGAGTGCAGTGGCTG
>NW_007246030.1:287890-301671 GCF_000164805.1 Carlito syrichta
GCCCAGGCGGGTCTCGAACCCGCGGGTTCAGGCAATCCACTCACCTTAGCCTCCCAAAGTGCTGGGATTACAGGCTGAGCCACCGAGCCCGGCTAGTTCCAAGCTTCTAATCAAGGTTTGTTCCTTCTGGTGACCAGCCCCGGCCTGAAGCTGTCTAGGGGCCCACCGTGAGTCAGCTCCTTGAACAAAAGATGCTCCCACAACCCAGGAAATTCCAAGGAAATTAGGAGCTCTGTGTCAGTAACCAGGGCAGAGACCAAATAGATATGTCTTATTATGCTATCTGGTGTTCAGAAACACTAGTCACTTTTGGGTTGACTGATCTGGGAACGTGTCCTGGTCCAGGATGTCTCAGGTGACTGTGAAGGCTCTGACTGTTGACTGTTTGTAGCCATCATAGCTTCCAGGGCTACCTTCCCTGGTATACCTTGCTCTACATACGGTGCCGTAAGGACAAATGCCCTCTCCACCCGGACAGACCCACTGTAAGGCTTCCTGGGTCGGCGTCCAGCATGAGGAACACCCAATTTTCCCACCCAGTGATCCCACCATCGTTCCCCTATCCTGGGAGGACACCCTGAAATGTCACTCCAGCGGTTATTTCCTGCGGGTGGGATTTGGGGTTATGATTATATTGTTCTCTGTGTTAACCTACATTTTCTGTCATGAAATAAGGAAAAGCATGTTTCTTAGCCTCAGGCTGCCTCATGCGGCTTTACCCTGGACACAGCAGGTCAGGCCTCACCGCACTGCTGTCCTGCCCTCTGCACACTTTTATCCACATAAAAGTGTGTATGTGTTCTTGCCTGGGTTACATGTGGCCATACCAGGGAAGGCTGTGAGAGAACATATGTGGTTCTTGGGACCAGGTCTGTGAGCTTGGGGGTCCTCTCAGGGACTCTATCAGGGTTAGTGGGGTCTGACCTGGCTCCTCATCTGGTGTGTGGCCTTGGGGAGTGAGCTGACCTCTTGTCTGTAAAGGAGGTGATGGTGAAGATACAAGCTGTTGGCTCCAAAGAGAGGAGATACCACAGCAGGGACACAGAAACATCACCTGTTTATTTCACAGAATTATCTGCTGGGTTCTCATCAGCACTGAAATTGAGGACCTAAGGAAATGTGGGTGATGCTTGGCCGTGAGTGCCTAGGGTGCTGTGGATATTCACGTGGGCAAGGACCCAGGTCTATCATGGAAACTGCCTCATCTCTCAGGGACCGTTTTCATGCTGTAGACACTGCAAATCCCGAGGCATTAGGTTGCTAGGGAGCTCGGGCCCAGTGTGGGTGACTTTAGGGTGCCCACGTGAAGCCCCCACCTTGCTGCACAGTGGTCAGGTAAGACTTTCTCTCTTGGCCCCACCTACCTCACTCCCTGTTGCATCTTGGTGCCCTGCAGGTATTTGTGTCCACCCCTCAAGTCCCTTCTTGAGCAGGATAGGCCATAGATTAAGGCCTCTTAGCCAAGCTAAGAAAAGTGGAACTTCAGTCTTCGGAATGAGGGGGTTCAGGTGAGGTGACCTCGGCTCAGATTTAGAAAGACTAAGAAGGTAAGACAAGGACCAGGGCTGTGGGCAGCATGACTGCTCTGGTTGGGAGGGCGCCAGGTTATGGGGGGGAAGATTCCATGACTTTGGCTTTCTGAGGTTAGGTGCTTCCTGCTTGGGCGTTTTTGAAAGTTCAGAAAACACAACGTGAGGTTTCACTAAGGGAAAGTGCTTCCTGAAACCAGAGACTCCGCAGGAAGTATGGGCCTGGCATCTGTCCCGTGGGGACCCCAAGAATCCCTCTCAGAACTTGGAAGAAGCATTCTCCTGAACTTTATATTTTTTAGAAAGAAAATACCCTGTAGTTTACCTAACATCATGGTCTTTTTAAAAAAGAAATGGTCAAAGTTGCTTATAATCTGTGGAAATCACAAGTGCACAGGAAGGGAGAGAGGAAAAAAATACAAAATAAAACAGAGGGGGCACGTTGTCAGCCATGATATGGTAACAGTTCACATTCCCACACAGACAGGACTCTACGCCCACTGCACCCCTCAGGGCAGCCCAGAGGCGACCAGTACTGGGAAGAGAGCCCTGCCCCTGTCCCTCTGAAAGCTGGGCTGGGGGCAGGGGTTGGCAGGGTTAGGCTGTTTTGGAAAAGGCTCTTCCTTGGAAGGTGCTGGAAACTGTGTCCAGGCAGCTGTGCTGCTTTTCCCTTCTGAAGAGTTAATATGGGTGCCAGAGCCCTGGGGCACTGACTGACCATGAGCTGGGGCTGGGACAAGGGCAGGTTCTTCCTCTCACTTTGTGGCCCTCTGTGCTTGCACACTCCTGCACGCCCTTGTCATGCCAGTTTGTCCAGTAGCTTCTTCTGTCTTCCAAGTCAGGGAAGGAGGCATCAGGGGCTGGAATTGCCCTGAGTAGGGATGGGAGCGTAGAATCTGCCACTAGGGGTCCAGCTGGTGCTCATGCCCTGTGGGTGGAAGTGACCCATGTGGCTGGTGCTGCGAGACAGGAGCAGACACCTGGTGTCAAGTGACGCTGTTTAGGACACCCTCCCATGGGACATCCTGAGCCTGATCACCAGGGCTCTTTGGGTCCATGTCTGCTGGATTAAACCCTTCACTCTCTCACAGACTTGTGAGTTACTACAGCATGCAGAGTGGGAGTGATTCACAGACTTGTTGAGCACCTACTGTATGCAGGGCGGGAGTGGGCTTGCTGGGCCCAAAGGTGACCAGGACACTGTGCCTCAGGGAGCTGTGGTCTGAGCCTAGAGCAGGGACTGCTCTACTGGGAGGGCTTCTCGTGAGGCAGGAGCAAGGAGTGGATGAAGATGGGGATAGCTTCCACTCATCCCAGTCACCTAATTCCGGTCTGATCACAACCTTGAGGAGGGTGACAGTTTGGCCTTTGGCTTCTCAGTGTTCGCATTTACAGGGTGGAAGTTGGGTGCCCTGAAACTCCTAGAAAGGTTCAGGAGGGGACTGTGGAGTGGGCAGGGCTAGGAGGTGGCAGGAAGGCAGCCTGGGGACATTCAGATGCTGGTCACCCAGGGAGATGGCAGCCGCCTGCCCGCCCCTCGCTGGACTTGAAAGAAGTGAGAACAGACGACATTCAAAGACGCCCACAAAAGCGCTTCCTGTTGACATCAACACACTCTGGCTCCTTTCTCCTCTGTGCCCCAGTGCTGGCTCCTGGGCTCTGCATCCGGGCAACAACTGGACTACGAAAAATAAGACCATGCCACCCAGCCCCCAATATTATGATTTTAAACATTATTATTATTTTTCAGTTGGCTTTTAGTAGACTCAGTTGAGATTTGTGTTTTTGAAATTGGGTTTCAAATCCAGTTCCTGCCCCACTGGCACAGAGCCCTGTAGACTTTCTGCTAGAAATAGAGGTGAGACAGAACCACCGAGGACCAATCCCACATAGACTGCTGCACACACACACGCACACATGAACACACACACACGTGCATGCATGTAAACACACACATATGAAAACACCCATACACACATGCACACATATGTGCACACACAGACTGACATGTGCATAAATACATGAATGCACATACACATATGTAAACACACATGAATGCACACAGGCATGAACAAACACACATGCACACACAACACCCAGGGCATCCTAGGAAGTGCATACTAACCCTGAGTCAGGGCCAGGAGGTCACAGAGGAAATCTTTCTTCCCTCAGTACCTCCAGAACAACGAATTCTTTTTTCACTAAGCACATTCACTTATATAGTTAAAAAGTATGCATTAAAAACTTTAATGAGCTCTCTAGACTAAAATCATAATCGTTTCCACCTTGTTTTCTTTATGACACATGTCCGGTTGGCAGGCAGGAGGCTGCTGAGGATCATAGGGTAGTGAGAAGGCACATGTCCCAACAGTATGTGGGATGGGATGCTGAACACTGAGTTCCGTGGTCCTGCCACATCAGCAAGTAGTAAGGCAGTGGCAGTTCATAGGGGCCACAGCCACTGCTGTGGGGTGATGTGGTGGGGCTGTTGGGGTCAAGGTGGGGTAGTGAAGAGGTGAGGGAGTCCATACTCTAAATCGCAGAGGAAAATGGGAGTTTTGCCTCCTCATCCCCCAGTGAGCTGGGCCATGGCCCTCCCTATAGCCCCTGTGGAGTCTGCACCATCAAATCTACCCTCAGATGGGGAACTGGAGGATCTATGGTCACCAGTAACATGTTTAATGGTGGATGCTCCTCAGACCATCCTGTACATCTTCCCAAGCCCAGCGTGGCCTCCAGTGCCATTGGGCCCACCCTCATCAGCAATGCCTCAGCATGGCTCACATAAGGGCCCCTGAAACTGTGGTTGTCTTCTGGGTAAACGTGGTCCCTAGAATTCAGAATAATCTTGTCTCCCTCATTCCTTCCCTCCTGCTTTCCTTCCTCCCTTCCTTCTTCCTTTTATTTATTTATTTAATTTTATTTTTTTGAGTTGGAGTCTCACTCTGTCGCCCAGACTGGAGTGCAGTGGCCGCTCCCGGCCACCGCAGCCTTGACCTGCTGGGCTCCGGCGATCCTTCCGCCTCAGCCTTCCAAGTAGCTAGAAGTACAGGTGTGCACTAACATGCCCGGCTAATTTTTTGATTTATTGTAGAGATGAGGTCTCGCCAAGTTGCCCAGGCGGGTCTCAAACCCGTGGGCTCAGGCAATCCACTCATCTCAGCCTCCCAAAGGCACGGGATTACAGCCTGAGCCACTGAGTCCGGCTCCTTCTTCCTTTTAAAATCATTTTTAAAAATCCAATTAATAGCAATTCCTAGTGTCTTTTTTTTTTTTTTGAGTAGGAGTCTCACTCTGTTGCCCAGGCTGGGGTGCAGTGGCATGCTCATGGCCACTGCAGCCTCGACCTGCTGGGCCCAGGTATTCCTTCTATCTCAGCCTTCTAAGTAGCTGGAACCACAGGCACGTGTCACCATGCCCAGCTAATTTTTTGTATTTATTGTAGAGACAAGGTCTTACCAAGTTGCCTAGGCTGGTCTCAAACCCCTGGATTCAGGCAATCCTCATGCCCCCACCTCCCAAAGTGCTGGGATTACAGGTGTGAGCCACTGCATCTGGCAGCAATCCCTAGTCTTGTAAAAGAAATTGGGCAGGGAGTATCAAAAACATCACCCATAATTTCACTGCCCAATAGTAGCGAGCCTTCCCCCACTCTTAGTTCTTGTCATTATCATCACATTGCATATGAAGATGGGAAGCTTCTGGGCACACACAGGCACAAGGATAGAAGCAACAGACACTGGGGACTCCCAAAGTGGGGGCAAGGGTTGACAAATCTACCTGTTGGGTACCATGTTCCCTGTCTGGTTGGTGGGGCTCAATAAAAGCCCAACCTCACCACGACGTAATGAACCTGCACATGTACCCCCTGAATTAAAAAAAAATGCTTTTAGGTTTTCAGTTAACAAGGCCTCATCACTTTCCTGTCACTGAAGTCCTCATGAGCCTGGTTACAAGAGTCTCATGACCCAATCTCCTACAGGGCAGCCTGACCCTCTTGCCCCGACCCCACCACTGGTCCTCCTCACACCTGAATAGTACACAGTGCTTGGGAGGGGCCCCCTGTACCTGGAGGCCTCTGTGGTTACTGTCTGGCTTCACCCAGGCTGGACAAGGAGAGTATTTATTTATTTATTTTTGAGTTGGAGTTTCACTCTGTTGCCCAGGCTGGAGTGCAGTGGCACACTCACCGCCACCCCAGCGTTAACCTGGTAGGCTCAGGTGATCCTTCCATCTCAGCCTTACGAATAGCCAGAACTACAGGCACATGCTACCATGCCTGGCTAATTTTTAAAATTTATTGTAGAGATGCGGTATCACCAAGTTGCCTGGACTGATCTCGAACCCATGGGCTCAGGTAATCCACTCGCCTCGGCCTCCCAAAGTGCTGGGATTACAGGCTGAGCCACTGAGCCCAGCCTATGAGGGGACCTGTATGGTGAGGGCATGGGAGGCTGTGGGGGCTGGAATATGGGAGTGGGGGTCTGTGGGATGGGGCTGGCATGTGAGGGATGGGGGGTCTGTGGGGTGGGACTGGAGTGTAAGGTGGGGGTCTATGGTGTGGGAGTTGGAAGTGAGAAGTAGCTACAGTGTGGAAGTCTGAGGGCTGGGGGCTGGATGTGAGGGGTGGGGGAAGTGGGGTTTTTCTCACTCAGGTTAGGTCATCTCTTTGATTCTGAGCCGGGGGCCAAGAGACACAGTCCTCCATCTTGGTCGGACAGTGGGTCCCTGTGGCAGTCTCACTTCCAGAAGCTTCACTTGAGGCCCAGCACTGGGTTTTGGGCCACAGGAATGCTGGTACAGTGGGAGAGCAGAGTCTGGTTGCTCAGTCCAGGAGAAGGTAGCTGGGTGTCCTGTCTGAATATTTGAAGCCAAAGCTGAGCTTACATTGCAGGGGTGACCTCAGCATCTGCTATGTAGACAGGAAGCTCCCCTGGATGCCTGATTAGGGGTCATTCCCACTGGCAGCTGTGGTAGCTGGGAGGAAAGTCATAGCTGTCTTCTTCATGTATCCGCCAAGGGATTCTGGAGGGAAGGTTCCTCCACCAAAGTGAGACTGGAGGAAGAGTGTGAGAGCTAGCATCACTACAGCCACCTCACTTACTCGAGGCTGGTGACATTATGTGTAAACGTCTGGAGGCCATACCTGGGACCTTCCCCCTAGCATCTGCCCACTCCCAGCTTCACTGCTGATGCCTCAGCCCATCCCTCCCCAACCCCTATGGGCCCCCCACTGCTAACTGCATAAATCCAGGGATTGCCAACGGTGTGATCCAGCCCCTAGATGCTCCCTCCATGCCCAGCCCTGTAGACACTCTCTCTCGAACCTAGTGGCCTGGGGAAGCAGGAGGGCAACTTGGCACGGACTCCCTGACCCACAGCTTGCCAGTCCACCATCCCATGCCAGGCATTGCCTGCTTTTCCTGGTTCTGGGTAGGACTGTTTGTCTGGTCCTACCCAGAGGAGACTCGGGTCAAGCAGATGACCACCCTGGCCTTCGATGTCTTGGTTTGGAACTTGGGGACAAACTGGAGAGTGAGCTGCCCCTGCCCTCAGGTGCTCCTTATGACCACTCTCCATGGCCAGCCTACCTCTCAGTCCCTTCAGTGAGAAAGCCCTGTGCTGCTCCTTCCTCCCTGGCCTTCCTCCAGGGACAGGGCGGTGTGGGTTCATTACCTGGGTGGAACGGGCCCACCAGACAGGCTTCTGGTGGTGTTTACAGCCACCCTGCCTGTCCAGGCTGAGTCACTGTCTAGGTGCAGCACTGATGGCCTAGGGAGGGCTTTCAGCTGGATCCACCCATGGACTGGAGAAGGGAGGAGGAGCCTGAACACACTATCCACCATCCTGCCCCTCCCCTGTGCAGGTGTTGCTCCCACCCTGGTCCAGGTACAGTACCTCAATATCTGGATAATCTGGGAGGGGAGAGTTCCAGCTGCCCTTGGCTTCCTCTGTGTGGCTACTCCAGCCCTGTGAACCTTGGCAGTTCCTGATTCCTGGTCTAACAGATGTCAACGTGGCTCTGCCTTGTGTGACAGCATCATCCAGCACAGGGTCACAGTGGGTATGGGCCATGGCAGAGATAGGCCAGGGAGTCTATCCCCACAGGCCCTATGGGGGTCTCAAAGACACTTTCTGTAGCACAAAAACAGAGGCCACTAAATCAGAGCAAATTCTTCCCATCAGTTCTGCAACTTGGTGTCTGCAGAAGCCCCTCATTCAGTTTGTTCTACAGGGTCAGTCAAAGGCAGACCCAGGCAGAAAGACCCTCTAGAATTCAGATGCAAATGGGGTGGGCTGCCAGGAGAGTTGCTCAGCAGGGTGCTGGGCAATGCTGCCAACCAGTGAGCCCTGGGGGACTGCCCTGTGTCCTCTGCAGCCTGTTAGCAGGGCCCAGCAGGGTGAGGAACAGACAAAGGCCCCTGCATGACCCTGCCTCAGTGTGGGGGCCACAGAGAGCAAGTGAGCAGGACTTCCTTCTACAGAAGGGTTTGTCTCTGTGTGTGGCTCCTTGGGGTGCCAATGGCACTGGGTGGCACAATACCCTGTCTTTGTTGACAGGTGAGTACTACACCCATGTTTCAGGCCCAAGGGTCATAACCTCTGCAACTTCCAAATGGTTCAGTGAAAAATGTGTGTGTGTGTGTGTGCGTGTGTAGAACATATACGCAGCCCCACAGCAGGCAGTAGAGGGATGTGGGTGCCCTTCATCTCATGTCTTCAGCCTTTTAGTAGCTGGTGTGTGGGACGCTCCCTCTTCCCCAAGGCACTGGGACTACTGATCCCTTTGGAGGCTTTTCTGTTGTTCATATCCTCCAGAATGAGAGGGCTGGTCTCACCTGACATCTTGGTTGACTACAGACCTGGTGTGTATAGCCAGCCAACTGGCCAGACCTCAGCACTGGCCAGACCTCAGTCACTGAACCGCAGTCCTGCCTCTGCACACATCTGCCTGGTCATTGCCTAGAGTCCACTCAAATGTCATGTTGTTGCCTCTGTATATAAATTCACCTTGTCTGCCCCCTCCTGACACCACCCTCTGGGGACCCTACTTCCCTGTGGGGTGCTGCCTCCTAGGAGTCTGAGTCCCCAGGCTGTTGGAGTAATCCCCCTCACCAACCCTGGGGCCCATGGTCTGTTCATGGTGGGGTGGGCAGTGAGGTGCTATACAAAGCCCATGGTAAGGATGTGGGAGTCAAAACACGCTCAGAGCTGAGTAAAGTGGCTCATGCCCATAGTACCAGCACTTGGGCAGGTAGAGACAGGAGGATGGCTTGAGCCCAGGACTTTAAGACCAGCCTGGGCAACATAGAAAGATTAAAAAAGAAATTATCTGGGTGTAGTGGTGCATGCCTGCAGTCCCAGCTACTCAGGAGGTTGAGGCAGAAGGATTGTCTAAGCCCAGGAGGTTGAGGCTGCAGGTGAGCTGTAATCATGCCACTGCACTCTAGCCTGGGCAACAGAGTGAGACTCTGACTCAAAAAAAAAACAAAACAAAAAAACCCAAACCAAAAAAACACAAACAGACAGACACATGAAGAGCTGCTATCATTGGTGAGTCTGCAGCTGGCACCCTCTGTCCCTGGCCACGTGGGGAGGACACCACCCCAACGTCACACAACCAGCCAGAACCAGCCTGGAAGAGCATCTGACTTGAGGAAGCCCCTTGACTTCCAATTCAGATGGCTACTGATCTTCTCCCTCCCACATTTCTCTGACGCACAGACAGCAAGATGTGGTGACAAATTAGGCTAAGGAGGGGTTCAGGGACAATTACATGCAAGGGGTTGTTGGGTTGAGGCCGGCCCTCTGCGGACTGTTTCATGTCATAATTACATGTTGCTCATTGCAGCTGCTAAATGTTAAATTACAAGCGTTGGTCCTTGAGACATCATTTGACCACAGTTATGATAATTACGTCCCTATGAAAAGGTCAGTGAAAATGACCTTGGAGAGGGAAATTGGGGTGACAGATGACTTGGGAGGCAGCAGCTGAGTGGGGCTTATGGGCCAGGCTGTCTTCTCGTGAATGACAATAATTGGCTGATGTTCTCAAGTATTTTTATTTTTATTTTTGAGTTGGAGTCTCACTCTGTCGCCCAGGCTGGAGTGCAGTGGCACACTCACGGCCACCCCAGTGTCAAACTGCTGGGCTCCAGCGATACTTCTGCCTCAGTCTTCCAAGTAGGCGGAACTGCAGGCACATGCTACCACGCCCATCTAATTTTTTTTTTTTAATTGTAGAGACAAGGTCTCACAATGTTGCCCAAGATGGTCTCGAACCCGCGGGCTCAGGCAGTCCTCTCACCTCAGCCTCCCAAAGTGCTGGGATTACAGCATTGAACCACCACGCCCAGCTTTCTCAACTATTTTTCAAATGCTGACAGAGAAAATTTCCTGTATGTGTTTGGGGAAAAATTTTTATTTACTTATTTATTTATTTTTGAGTTTGAGTGGAAGAGGGTCCCCCCGTAAAGGGCCCAATCCCCGATAACAGCCGGGTGGTGCCCTGATTAAAGAATAGATGCTTGCCTTAGTGTCTCTGCGAAGGTCTTCTGTTATCAGCCCCCATCTGGGGATATGGCATGTATCATGACATCATGAACCTCACAATACCCTGAGAATCAAGAAATGACCCCAGGCAACCGAGGCTTGGAAATGGACTCTGACCCCACAGCGCATGTAACTCGAAACAGGGATCCAGTAAGGGGCTGACATCTGAGCTTCATCTACCTACCACACCACAGGGACTGTGGGCACTCTGACCTTCAGAAAGGCTGATAAAGAATGTCCAAGCCCAGCAGGTCCCTGGGGCATGAGTCCATGCAGTTATGCTGCAAAAACTCCCAGGCCAGGTACACAATGAGACTGCAGATGTTGCCTGGTCCTGACAGCAGGCTGTGGTCCCCAGACATGGGAGGCCATATTCTGCTTTCTCAAGCCTCAGATCCTGGTGAGGCATGGAAGTACTGTCCAGGGGTTGCACCTGTAACTGATCACAGTTGTGTGTGTGCCCTGACAACATCTGTTAGATATTTCTTGAGTGAGTGAATGGATAAGGAAGGTTCATACTGATACTGACCTCAGGTTTGAGCCATGGGCCTCCCAGACCCAGGCCCCTCAGCTACTGTCTCCTGCAGTGGAGAAGCATCACTACAGGGCCCCCAAGTAACCCCCAGACTCTCAGAGGCAGGGAATGGGCAGGCATAAATTCCAGTGTATTCTAGAACTCTCCAGCTCCAAAGTTCAGCCTCCGTGCTCCAGCTAAGAGGAAGCATCCAAACTTTGCCCACAACTGTGAAGACCACCTCCTTTCCTGTGGTGGGGGTTTGGGGTGGGAGGGATAGGGCCTGGGTTGGGGTGGTGCTGTGACCCCCTTCCTGGGTTTAACCCTGTAGTCCCTTCCCAGCCACCTAGCAAATGACACACCCAAGGCTCTTTCCTGGCAGAACCTCGCGGAAGAATCCACAGACTGAACTGGCCAGGGCCCTTTTGGTTCATAATCACCCCTCAGGCCCTGGGGCAAAAGGGGTGGTTGTTGGGGACACCCTAAGACAGCCCTGAACTACCTCCTTTTGCCTCCTCCAGGAGCCTGACACCCCAGTCTCCAGGAACTCCAGCCATTGGGAACAGTTCATTTGTAGGTGGCTTTTTGGGGCCAGGACAGGAGTCAGCAGAGGTGCCCAGGAGGCCTGGTTTCTCTAGGCCTGGTTTCTCAGGGAATATCTGGGGGAACCAGTTCTGCTGCCCTTCCCCAATCCTCTCCAGGGGCTAGATGGTCAGGAAGACAGGAATTTGCAAATTCCTGTTTCAGGGACTCTCCAGGAAGTACCTAAGCCCTTGGAAGCGAGGGCCAGGCTCTTTCCCAAGATACTATCAGTTTCTTCCAAGAACACAGCCTGGCCAGCACCCTTTACCCTTGGTTTTGTTGTTTGTTTTTAATGAGCAGATTTTATTTTTTAGGTTTACAGAAAAACTGAGCACACAGTACTGAGTTCCCCTGTACTCCCTTTCTCCCACCCAGTGTCCCCTATGATTACCTTCTTTCATTGGGGTATACTCATGTTATCATCAATGAGACAATACTGATAACTGATCATCAACTGAAGCCTGAAGTATCCATTAAGATTCACTCTTGTGTGGTATGTCCTTTGAGTTTTGAGAAATGCACATGCTCCTATGCCTACCATTGGATGATCCTGGTCTTAGGGCTGCCCACCAGGTGGCAGAGCCCTGCCCTGAGCCTAGGATGGAACCAGCCCCATGTGGCCCTAGAGGCGGCTCTCCCCTTTGGTCCAGCAGCCAGGAGCGGGTTCCAATGCCCTGAACAGGTCATGGCAGGTTAGCCCAGGGTCCAAATCTATAACTGAAGTTTTCAAATGCTGCCTCTACCCCTTCCATGGTGTGATGACTTGGACCTGGCAAGCCGTGCAGCCTTTTAAGGGTAGCTGGGTCTAGCTGGGCTGTGGTCTTATGCTTGGCTGCACGGAGAGCAGGTGCGGTGCCCAGATGTGTAAGTGTACCTTTCAACAGTGGTCTGGTAGTTCACCACATCCATCTCACAGCAATTCTGCACCCTGGAATCTGCAGGGATGGGGTGCACTCCAAGGGCATGTGGGGTGGGTGAGGCAGGCTCCCAAGCTCCTCACCCAACCAGGTGTGTTCTTCAAGCCTCCAACCAGACCTTGGGTCTCAGGGTGACATTACTGTATGTGCCAGGCAGGGTCTTCACTCTGGATTTTTCAGTGGGTAGGTTGACCTGATCAGTTCCAGGGGCACTCTAAACAGATCTTTAAACGGTAACCATCTTCAGTGGTCACCCATCACTATGTTTCAGTTCTTGGTCACCCATCACTATGTTTCAGTTCTTCAGGCCCTCGTCTTTGTCCCAGCACACCTGAGCTGGGGCCATGGCTTCACCTGCCTCTGCCCAGTAGGTTCAAACTTCTCAAAGCCCTCTCCTTTGCTCCTTTAGTGCAGTCACAGCCCAATCAGGTAGACTCCCAACCTCCAACCAAGAAGTGGGTGCAACATGCAAATCAGTAGGCTCCCCCTCCTCCTACAGGTCACTTGAAATTCCTCCTGAAATGGATCTTGGCTAGAGAAGAAATGCTAAAACAAGGTCAGGTTTCTCCACCACTTGATACAGTGTGTGGCTTTGGAGCTCATACTAGGAGTCAAAGGCAAGGCCCTGATGCCCGGGCACAGAAAAGCCTGCTTTTGTGACCACAGAGGTAGGGCCTAGCATGCCAGCTTGCCCCCCCCGACCCTCCCGGCCTGGAAGACCTCATCCTCCCAGGGTTTCAGGCTCCAGCAGGAGTTTCTAATGCCTTTCCCAGTCTGGGCTGGGGCTGCTTGTGTCCTGGTCCTCTCTCCTACTGAGGCCCAGGCACGTGGTGGCTGTAGGGACCAACTAGTGAAGGAAGAGGCTCTGAAGAACACTGTTCACCATGCTTCATTCTGCTAGAACAGGACTCTCAGCAGGCGATTTTGCCTGAGGAGAGGGGATTTGGTCAAGTTTGGAGACAGTTTGGGTTGTCAGGCCTGGGGTGGGGGTTGCTGCTGACATCTAGAGAATGGGTGCCAGGATGCTTCTAAAATCCCATGGTGCACATATGGCCTGTACAGGCAGAATCATCCATCCCAACTATAAAGTGTGATGTCCAAGCATGTAATGGAGTCACAGGGGTGCGGGGGTAGCCACAGCAGATGCACAGGCGTGGTGGTCCGTGTCCTCTGGGAGCAGTGGCCTCGGGCACAGCACACACATGGCCTTTCCTGGCATGGATGTCCCCTCCCCCCCATTCCTCAGCGGAGCCAGGCACACAGCTGGACCTCCAACCGCCAGGACCTCCACGAAGCACACATTCTGCGGAGAGTTCGGTGTCCAGGAGCACTCTTGACAACCACCGGCGGTGGGGGGGGGGGCACCAGGGTCACACAGGACTGGCATGGCCAGGCATTGTGGCGCCAGGGACAGGTCCCGCAGTCCTTCGGGGCGGTCTGCAGGATAGGAACGCAGCACTCCTGCAGGGCTTTGGAACGGACTGACCAGTCAGCCAGGCGCTCGGCCGGGGCGGCACATTTCGGGGTCTCGGGTTTCCACCCCGGCCCCGGGCCTTGTACGGGCTGGGGATGCGCTATTGCTCTTCCCTCCGGCCCGGAACTCTGCTTTCCAGTTGGGAATCTTCTATCCAGAAGCTCCTCTCCGTCCTCCGCGGCCCCCTCCTCCCCGCAGAGCCCCGGCCCGTG
>NW_007246030.1:302101-302412 GCF_000164805.1 Carlito syrichta
GCGGGGGCGCGGCCGGGGGCGGGCAGCGGGTGGGGGCTGGGGGCCTGCCCTCCAGGCCGAGTTCGTGCCCACCGTCCTCCGCCCCCGGTTCTAGAACAAAAGAGCCCGCGGCGTCCCGGTCCCCTGGCCCGGAGGACTCCTGGGGGGAGGCGCGCCTGCAGCGCGGCTGGGTCGGTTCCGGCCGCCCACTCGCCCAGTGCCCAAGCGCGCCGGTCTCCGCTCGGGTGTCTGAGCTCCGCGGGCTGCGAATCCGCGACCCCACTCCGGGGCGGGCATGAAGTAGTGATCGGTCCTCGGGTTCTTCGGGCTCC
>NW_007246030.1:302850-339754 GCF_000164805.1 Carlito syrichta
GGGCAGCGGCGCTGGGCCCAGTGTGCGCCGGGCGGAGCCCCCCGCCCCCGCCCGTGAAGGTCAGGCCGCCCTTGGCAGCCGCGCGCGCTGGGCTCGGCGACCCCCCCACCCGCTGTGGCAGCCGAGGACTCTTTTAACTCAAGTGTGACTGCAGAAAGGAGCCCGGCCGCCTGTGCGCGGGCGGGTGCCTCAAGCGCCGCTCAGAAGCGAAGCGCAGGCCGGCAGCCGGCCGTCGGCGAGGCCGTTGCGTGCGGTGAAGTTGGCAGGAGTTTGCAGAGCGCCTGGGACCCGGCTGGCGCGTCTCCTCGGAAGAACTGGGACTACGAATGCCCGTGGGCTTTCGAGTCTGGGGACCCTGGGATGTTTGGGTACCCCGATGGAGTAGGGTCGCCCAAGCCCCTCGGCCCCTAGTCTAATACGACTCCAGTGACAGAAAGCTTATGGGGGTGGGGGAAAGAAGGACGGAGGTGTCACGGGGTTATTCTGAATGAAGCTGGTTTTCCAGAAGGCTGGGGGTTGAGCCGTGCGCTGAGCTCTGCGTCAGCAGGGCGGCCGCTGGTCATCTTGGATGCTCACAGTGCCCAGCTTTTTGAGGAACCACGGCTAGGCTCCACGGGGGAAGGCGTGATGGACTGGGAGACTCACCCCTGGCTCCTGAGAGCCCCAGGTGCTGCCGGCCTTACTGGAGTTTTCTGCCTTCCTGCTGGGAAGAGCTGGTCGGGGGATCTGAGACTGGGCTGAGGGTGGACCGGGTTCTGTGGGAGGGCTGGCCTGGGGAATGCTGGCGCCAGCCGAGCTGGCTGGGAGCCTCTAATGCTGACAGTTCCTCTGGGGCTGCCCTTTTCCCCCCGCCATAGTAATTAAACTCCTGCATGCAGCCTCTGCCTGGTGAATCAGTGCACCCCGAAACCGAGGCCTTGAGTGTTCTGCTTCAGCAGGTCAAAACTAGAAATGTAGCCTTCTGAGCCTGAGTTTCCTGAGGCGGAGTTGGCACCCCTTTCAGAGTGTCAGAGGACTGGGGGCCTGGAACGTAGGGACTGCCTCCTGGAGCCCAGCAGGGGCTGTGGGTGAGTGAGGGTGGGTGGGAGGCCTCCCCTCCACCTCCAGGGGCAGGCCTGCTCCTCCAAACAGGTGTTTGCAGTGGGGGGTGGAGGGCTTTCACCTGGCCTCTTCTTCCCCATGGTAGCTGACTTCCACCTGGTCTTGGACTTTCTCGGAGGGGTCCCTCTCCCAGAGGGCAGAGGGAAGCAGTAGGGGCTGTTGGAGCTGAAGGTATGATCTGGAAAGGAGGTAGGGTCGGGCGACATTTCTGGAGTACGCATATGGCTTCCTTGCTGCTGCTATCAATACGCTTCAGAGATCAGCTGACAGATACTCTCTGTTGAAACCCAGGAATATGCAGGTTTGCTTGCTGACTCCTGGTGTTTATGACTTTTTATGAGTTGTTTCCAAAGCCAGCACAGGGTGGAGCAAGGCTGATATGTGGGGTGGTTTCTGATCCCCTGATAGCAGGGAGTATGCTTTATGGCCGGCCACTCACAGTCACAGGCTTCTGTTTCTAGGTGTTTCCAAGCAATTAAGTAGGAGATTTGGAAATTCCTCTGCCTTAGAGGAGGCGGGATGTCTTTATTTGCCCGTGGCCATAAAGGGGGGCTGTGAACTTTCCCACTGCTATTGGGGGGGTGCATCTCAGGTGCAGTCACATTTGGCTCTGTGGCCTGTCTCTCCTGCAAGGTGGAGAAAGGAAAGATAACTGTCAGCAGAGCCTTTTGGTTTCACTCTTGAGCTAAAGCCCTTCCTGACTTTAATAACAAGGGACCGTCAACTTGGTGACTTGTGCTGTGGTGTGTGTGCTGGCACCACACTGATCCTCAGGGTCCAGTGCTGCTTGCTCCAGTGAGTCCTCTGTTCATGGAGGATTCACCTTCTTTTCCATAAAGTATGCCTACCTGGGTGGAAACCCTTGCTGACTTTTAAAACAAAGCATTCATTCATTCAGTTTATTAATATAAGATCAAACTAGTCTTGTCAGTTTCCTAAAGTTGAATAAAATCGGTTTTGTCTGCACTATAGTTTTATCACAATAGCAGAATGGAGTTGTTTTATGTTTGCTTAGTATGTCACCTGTATCTCAGTGAAAATTGTAGAAAACTGTCGTTCATGACTTTTAAAGATGAATTGCTTTTTTTGTGTGTGTGCAATTCCAGCAATTTGGCATAAGTAGACACTTTTTTCAGGCTTGCCATGGTGCTGGATACTTGGTGGTGAGACAGTTAAGGTGCTAGATGTTCTGGGAGAACCCGGCACAGACCATGAGTCTTTGACTTCACTCAGAGGCCTGCTGAGTCCCAAGCTGAGGGGTGTGTGGTTTTACTTTTTATTTTGTCTGCTTGGGGGTCTACACATCATGTGCTACTGGTTTTCATGTGAAAATTCCTGTGTCGAGGGCCTAGTTGGATTTCCGTTGGCTTTGATATTTTAGAAGGACATGAGAGGGGAGGATAGCAGGCCCTGGGACTGGTGTAGACCATTTTCTTGGTGGGCCAGTGAAGACATTAGGTGATGGGTAACAGGCATCTTATTTCTTCTGTGTCCACCTTCATTTGCTTCCTAGTATTCTTCTTGCTGAGTGTCTTCTGATAGAATGGAGCCAAGGTGCACGTAGTTATGTGTGCAGGTCAGGGTGGCAGCCCCAAGCTCAGGTCTGCCTCCCTTGACAGATGCTTCCCCAAGAGGGCTCCTGCCCGTGCCTGAGCCATGGGTGGAGCCTGTTTGCCTCTCCCCTGCTCAGATGAAGGTGGTGCCACTAGAGGTGCCCAGAGCCTTGAGTAGAAGGGGTCTCTACTCCCTTGACCTTAGATGGGATGGTTTATATGGGAGAGGGTGCTGAGGCTCAGTGCATAGCTGCCCCTGGCATAGCTGCCTCTGGATGGGGAGACAGGAGGGGAGACACACAGCAATGAGGTTTGTTTTGGCTACATAAGAAGAGAGCTGATTATAGTCGTGTGTGTCAGCCACTCACCATTTAGTCTAATTTTCACACAGCTCTGTAATCATGTCTGTCCCCACATACATGTCAAATGAGCGTGTGTGAGTTTTATGGACTGTAATTTGTAAGTCTGTTCTAGGTGTGTGACCCTGGCAGCCGTCTGCTCGTGACCCGGGCCTTTGTGGGGGTGGAAACAGGTCAGGAGGGGGTTCACTCCTTGGCACCTCCCTCTGATGTGGTCCACAGGGTGACTGTACAGCCTGGGCTGCAGCAGCCGCCAGATGAAAAGTGAGGTTTTGGGGGCCCAGAGCGTGAGTCACCAGCGGTAAATGCAAACCATATGTTACATGTTTTCACCTCTGCAGAAAGGGTTTCTGGTAACTCGTTCAGGCCAGGGCTCTGGATTTAACATTGCTTATTTCACATAAAAATCCTAAGAATGTGAGTGAACCTGTCTGAGATCTGATCAGAACCAAATTTCATGTAATAAAACACTTAGTTGAAGTCACTGGTTGAATTCCAGGCCCACTTGGTGGCTGTGAGGTTACCCCGCTTATTTGTGACAAACTGACATTTACATCAAAGTTTCCAGTAGAAGAAGCTTAACGCTTTTAATGCTTTAATTTATTGCAAATGTACCTGTCTCTGCTCATGACCTGCCTCTCCAAAGGTGTAGTGCACTTCACTTAGTCCTATTAGCATTGATTAGGAGTAAAATTAACATGTTCTTACACACTCATCCCCACCCCATCTCCACACTGTGGAGGATGCTTACTTTGCTTTTGTAGCACATCTTGCTTTAGTAATATTTGAGATTATTAAAAAAAAATACAATTGGCAATGCAGGATATTCTGGCTTGGAATTAATGAAAACAGTTATTTTCTTAAGGAAAGTGCAAACATTTATTCACAGTGGCGAGGTGCTAAAAGACAAAACTCAACAAAAGCCCCCTGCCCCAATTGCTAACATTCCTGATTGTTTTAAAAGCTGCTGTCTGGAGCAGGTTGTTATTTATCCTACTTTTGCACTGCATCCATGGCTCCTCCTGGATTTTCACACTCAGGGGGCCTCATTGTTCCTTTATCACGAGCTTCCTGGCCTGTATTTGGTCATCTGGAACTTGACCAAAGTCCTGCTGGTGTGTCCTTGTTATTCTGGAGGTGTCCATCTTTCCTTGGTTCTTACTCCTGTGACCCCATGCCTCCAGCCTCCCTGCTTTAGGGACATTGCTGAGACTCGTTGTCTGGCCTGGGGACCAGTGCCACCTGCATGCGATGGAGCCCTAGCCATTTCATCTTGATTTTGGTGCAGGTGCCCTGAATGGAACTGGGGGAGGGAGGCTGTGCAGAGGCCACTGTTCCCAGGCAGCTGCCCCCTTTTGGGAGTGGGCCCCAAGGAAGCAGGCTCCAGGAAGTTCAGAGGGCACCACTCTGTGGGTGGGGTCTGTGGTCAGTGGCAGTGGGAAGTCTGAGAGTGGTCGTTGTGACATTGTCCTGACACTCACTTGGGACAGGTGTGTGGAGTGGGAGCCTTGGCTCTCTGAGCTGACAAGTGTCCTCTCCTTCTGCAGTGGGCTGACACGTGAGGCGCACAGGAAGGAGGTGGAGCAGGTATACCTGCGCTGTGCGACAGGCACCGTGGAATGGATGTACCCAACGGGGGCGCTCATCGTCAACCTTCGACCTAACACCTTCTCACCTGCCCGCCACCTGACTGTGTGCATCAAGCCCTTTAGGGACTCTGTGGGGGCCAATATTTATTTGCAGAAAACTGGAGAACTGAGACTACTGGTGCGGGATGGGGACGGCAGGCCCGGCCAGGTGCAGTGCTTTGGTCTGGAACAGGGTGGCCTGTTTGTAGAGGCCACACCGCAGCGGGACATCGGCAGGAGGACCACGGGCTTCCAGTATGAGCTGATGAAGCGGCATAGGGCATCGGACCTGCATGCATTGTCTGGTGAGTGGCCTCTGCTGAGGTGGAGGCGGGGGCTGGCATGGGTCGTCAGTCTGGGCAGTGGGTTTCATCATTGGTAGGATCTGTAATCTGCTCGTGTCTCTGATTTCCTCTTGTCCTCTCCTCTGTGAAGATGCCTTGGTGTCTGTGCTTCAGATGTGGTGGGTTTGCCCAGAGAACCTCAACAGGTGGCCAGGAAGGGGGACTCTGGCACCAGTGGAGGGGCCCTCCTTGGGGATATTTGGGCTTGAGGGGGATGTTGGATGTAAAAACTAAACCACCTTTAAAATGCAGCCTTTCAGCTGAGACTGCCTTTAAAAAGACTGGCCACACCTGGTTTAGTGTCCTGAGTGTTTTTGACTTGGAACAGTGACCGTCTCCCGGTGAGTTCTGGGGAAGTACACAACCTCCCCCTGAGGATGGCCACCGTCTGAGCCAGGAGCTGCTTTGGCGGATCTTGGCCCCAGACACACTCCTGCATGTATGGCCTAGTTCTGGCTCCTTTGAAATGGGCGCTTTTACTGTTCAGACTGCCCCGAGCATTGGCTGGGTGTGTTTGGTGTCCACGCCAGCCCCTGAAATGTGAGTTTTGGGTGGGAGCCGAGGCTGAATCACAGCCGGGGCAGTGCAGAGCTATGCTGTCCCAGAGTGCGGGGCTGACTTAGTTTTGGGGGAACCATGTAGATGGGCATGGTGAGAAGGTCACTCCTGGCTCTACTGGGCTCCACAGAACACAGGCGGGGTGGACAGAGTCACACACCTGTGTCCACAGGCTCTCCCTCATGGAGAGAGGACACCAGCAGTGCTGGGAGAGGCCAGAGATCAGGGCAGGAGTGGCCAGGGTCCCTGGGGTACCAAGTGAAGCAAGCTGGGAAAAGAGCCTTCTCCTTGCAACCATCACAAAGTCCTCTTTGGGTAATGACCACATGGATCCGGGGACTTCAGGAGAGTGCTAGAGGGAAGAGTCCTGGGGACTGTGTGGTCAGTGAGGCCTTCACAGGCGGGTTGTGCATGGTGCAGGAAACTGAGAACTGGGCTTTACATTCTCTTTTTTCTTCCTTTGAGATAAGCAGTCGGTTTCCCTGTGTGGTAAGCAGATAGTGGAGGTGCTTTGCGATGTTGCTGGGGCAAGGACACTTCCTAGAACTCAAGGGAAGCCCTTTGTGGAGGGCTGTGTTGGTCTTTAGAAAGTACTGCGGGCAAACACCAGGAGGCTGAGATCCTGGGAGGCATGTGTGGGTTATCTGTGTTGCCTCAGGTTGGGGCAGGGTGGGTCCTGCCTCCTGTACTGTGAGCCAACCCAGGGTTATATCTTTTGGGGATACCCCGGCCAGGCTCAGGCTGTACCCTGCTGCTGGCGGGGCCTAAGTGTGTGGGGAAGCCCTTGTGCAGCAAGGTCACTATGTTGGCTCTATGGGCAATAAGGTCACCTTATGGGGCTCTGCCTGGTCCATGTGGGGACTTGGGAAGGTGGAAGCTTCGTTCATCTAGGCTACAGCTCTGCTAGCAGGTTCCAGGGGGCTGTTACGGTAGTAGCTGGTCAGGTGGATGATCACAAGAGTCAGCTGTCATCACAGTTCAGTGGAGTCACTGGCATTGAGTGGGGCAGGGGCCAAGGGGCTATCTCACAGGACACCCCAACCCAGAAACTGATCCAGCCCACAATGTCAGCAGTGCCCAGGTGGAGACACCTGGTGGGTGGTGGTGGTGAGGGGTGTCCATCTCCAAGAATAATATAATCACCACATTTGAGTGAATCAAAGATTTCTTTGGGGAAAAACCAGTCCTACTAGGATGTGAAACATACACAACCCTCCTGAATGGAATCTTCATTTTATTGTTCTGTGTTCTTGGCCCAGATCAGTTTTCAGTCTCTCCCTGAAATCTCTGAAGTCTTTCTTAAACTGAACTGGCCTGTTAGAGAACTTGTGGGTAGGACTGCCTGCCCATGGGCTCCCAACTGCCTGTGTGCTCCTGATGGCCCTGTGGGCCTGGCTCAGCCACTGCAGGGCTGGAAGCTGATGTAAGCCCAGCCGTGCCGTGGTTGATTGGATGCTGATCACAACTTTGACCACAGCAGCCTTTTTCATGGTCACTGCTGGTGAGGGGCAGGGCCGGGAGGAGGGGATGCCAGCCTCCTTTATGGGGGTCCTAGAGATAAACTCACAGTAAAAACAGAATCTGGAAAAATCTGAGCACCAAGTTGGGTCTTTCTAAGCAGAGGCAGAAGTGCTGGGCTGGATATTAGGAACTTGTGAACATTCCTTCTGCTGATTAAACTGTTGATTGGTGTTGGAGACGCTGGTCACATGCTCTCTGGCCTGAGCTTTGCTCTGCTTGTGCCATGTGCTCTTAAAGTGGCTGCAGCCTGGTCACAGGCACTGCTGTGTACCGCTGAACATCTGAATTTTGCACGGCTGATTTTTGGTGAAAAATTGAGGTTGCTGGTTGTAATTGAGATGATTCTAACAGAGCCTGTGACTCACCCTTAGGAGAAGACCATCTCTCCCATCTCTGAGGCAGGCTCTGTGGCCTCTGGGCCCCGAGTCCATGTGTCCAGGCCGGGTGATGAGCAGGTTTAGGAGAAGCACATGGGAGTTGGTGGTTGAACTGTTGTGAGTTTCTATGGGGAACAGGGAGGTGGTAACCCTTCATGCAGAGTGACTTCAGCCATGGCAGGTCAGTATGGGCATATGTGGGTCCCGTGCTTATCTGTCTGTGTGCTTCCTGGATCCATGGGGTCCCACACAGGGTGGTGGCCCCATGGGTATCAGGCTAGCTTGGGGGCCCAGCCTTTGCTCTGACTTATGAGACAAATGCTGGGGGTTCCCTCATTACCCCACCACAGACACCTGCCTAGCCCCGGGGTGTCTGTCTGAATCAAGCCTGCAGTGATTTCTGGTGATTTTATGGCAGATACATGCCAGGGGTAGCACAGACATGCAAAGGCTGTCAGAATGTGGGATGGGGACCCAGACTGAGATGTGGGGGGATGGGAGGATCTGGGAGCTGCCTGGCACCTCCCAGAAACAGGCACTGATGCCTGCCCACCTAGATGGTCCTCCAGGGCCCTTCCGAGAGAATCTCCCTCTCCTGATGGCCGAGACACAGGAGGGACAGGGAGGCGGATGCGTCTCCCCTCCTGGGGCATTGGTCTTTCATCAGGGGACGGGCCCCTAAGCCTTTAATGCCACAGGAATGGGTGCGTAATGTGGAATGTCAGTGCCGGCCATCTGGCAGCCGTGACGTGTCCCCTGGGCCAGGCCTGCTCACGGCCAGTGCTGTGGTCTCCTTGTCTCCTGTCTTGGCTCATGGCAGTTGTAGGAGACCTGATGGAGGCTGGGTCCAGGTTGCATTGCCCACTGAGCTGAGGTGCGTGCCCTTGGCCTCATTCATGGCTGTCCTGCAATCTCACTCATGAATCACATGGTCTGGTTTGTACTCACTTGAGAGGGCAGAGGCTCTGTAACTGGAGTCTGGATACTAGGGGTGTGTGTGTGTGTGTGTATGTGTGTGTGTGTGTGTGTGTGTGTGTGTGTGTGTCTCATGCTCTGGCATTGCATAATCTGCTTCCTTGAATACACTGAGATGCACCAATAGACAAGAAAAGATCCAACAGAGGGGCACAGATGGGGATCAGGCAGGAGGTGACCCAGACCTGAGGACTTGGGATTTGACCCTGGGCCTGCCACCTCCAGGGGCCTTGCCAGGCACTTGAGGACCCTGCATGCCTTCCTGTAACATGGAGGACATCTGGTGGGATGGCATCGGGGGTGAGTGAATGGGGCAGCTCCAGGCTGTGTCCAGACCTGTGCTGAGGGCTCGGCAGGCCCAGCCATGGGTTGTGTGGGGCCTTCCCTGGGCCCAGCACATTTGGAAGCAGGTACTACCAGGGTCCCCAGTGGTGAGGGATGTGGGTGGCAAGAAGGATTAGGGGCTCTATTCTGGGGAACAGAGACAGGGGCAGTCCATGTGGGTTCCAGAATTCTGTTCTTCAACCTCTCCCAGGGGCCATTAGTCAGGTGCTCCTGCTTGGACACCTCTGTGCTTGGGACTTGGAGTTTAATTCCTGTGTGAGGTGAGCAGGCATACAGGGAGTGGGGTGGCAGCATTTCAGATGCACAGCCGGAGGGGAGGAGAGTGCCATGATACTGGTCACAGACACATAGCAGTTACTTCATTGCTGGCTTGCAGGGATGCTAGGTCCTCTAGTGTCTCCAGGACCTCCTGTCCCCTTTACAGCCTACCCTGTGGCTGAGCCTGTGGGTAATGACCAACTCGGTGGGTACCGATCCCTTGCTGACCAGCTTCTTCCAGGAAACTCAGGGTTTGGGGAAAGCCTTGATGGGCATGAGAAATGGGTGGAAAGTTTAGAAATGAAAAATAGGCCTCACTATTTCTTGGGCACAGAAAAGGAGAGGGATTGATCTTACTCTGACACACCCATCTCTTCCATCATCTGGTTTCCTGCCTCAGTGGCTTCTTCAGACCATGGTAATTACTCTGTAATTATTGTTCATCTTCACCAACTCTCGACTGGTAGGGAGGAAGGGTGTGGCCTCTGCTGGCTTCCTCCCTGGGAAGAGGGAGGAAGGCTGACAGGGAGGGACTGTGAGCCTGACACCCCCCAAGGTCAACTGGGCCACAACCCGAGGCTTGGAGTTGGCTGTGCATGGGTATTGGCCATCAGAGGAGCCTCAGAAACTTGGCCTCCTCTCCCCTGAGCTCACTCCCTGCCCACCTCCCACTGTTCATGGCTCCCCTGAAAACACTGCATCCATCCTATCACTGACTGAGTGGGGGACCCAGGGCCGTCATCATGGGAGGCTTTCCCTTTGGAACTTGTGTGGGTCCACCCTATCTTCCATACCTGGGCAGTCCTGCAGAACCAGCATTTGTCTGTTCATCCATCTGCAAACCTCTCCTTGGAACCAGCTAGTCCTACTTTCACTCATGGACATGGCCTCCTGTCTACACCTGCCATCTGTACCTGCATCCCCATGGTGGATCTATTTGACTGTGTTTTCTTTCTTTTTCATTCAGTGCATGTTATGCCCATTCCTGCATGAGCTTCCTGAGATGCCCATGCCCCAGCCCTCCTCTCCAGAGGATGGACAGAATTCTACCCCTTGCCCATCCTCCCAGGCCCCCTGAAACTGGATGCAATGCGTCCATGACCAGTGCATTCCACAGCCTTTATGAGCCCAGCTCTGATTAATAATTGTTTCCAGACTGTGCCCTTGAAATCCATGCTCCATGAAGGTGACCTGCACATTGTGGAGCTCAGAATCAGAGAGGGACATCTCCAGGGTGATGCTTATTAGTTCAGCTGTCGATGGTGTTGGCTCCTGGAGACCTCTGGTGGGTGGGACAGCTGACCACCTTTATGGGTTCACACCCTCTGCCAGCAAGTGCATGCCAGGGCAGATGAGGGGGTGTCTCCTTCTCAGCATCCCCCAAGGTCCCAGGCCCGTGTCTCACAGAGAGAAGCTCTAGGGCTTGGTGACGCTTGCATGCCCAGGCCTGGGTGTTGGACACTGTGCCTGGCTACCTGCTGGCCCCCCGTACTGGGGTGGGTTACCAGGTGTATGGCTGTGTTTGCCTTTGCATGGGGCAGGTCCCGCTCATCTCACCGATCTTGGAACCTGAGGTTGGTTCTGGGCAATGTGTGCAGATCCCACCATCCACCTACTTGTTTAAGGGCCATGTGACCTGGGGCCCTCTGGCTGCTGTGTCTGCTTTGCTGAAGGTGCCACTTGGGGAGGGGACCCGTGAGGGAGACCCTGGTCTCAGGGCCTCTGGGCTCATTGGCACCAGGCAGGGGTGGCCAGGATGGAGGGTCTCACCTGCTCCGAATAAAAATGCTGCCTGAAATTTGAGTCTGCCCAGATGCCCTCGGTGCTGCCCAGTGCCCTTTCTGTCATTCGCTGACACATGCCACCAGCCTGTCTGTGCTGCTGGACTCTGTTCAATGTGTATGTCTGCGTCAGGCCTGGCCTGGGCTGTAGGCCATTGGCAAGCAGGGTGGGGGTCCACAAAGGTGCATTAAGAGCCATAGGTGGGCCATACCCCCAGAACCCCCCAGGAGATCCCTGGACCACCAGGCAGTTTCAGGGTTGGGGGTCAGGTGGCTACCATGGTGGTTGGTGGTGGTGGGGTGCAGTGTGAGCCATGTGAATGTTGGCAGGAAAGGGCAGGGTGCTGGGGGCCCATCTTGGGTGGGGCCTGAGGGGATCCAGTCACATACATGGCCTCCCAGGGGTCTTGCTGCAGCCATGCCCAGTCAGCAGAAGGCTCCAGAATGTGGAGCTGGGTGGGGGAGATGCTGACTTGGTCCTCTCTTCTCGAAGGGCTGGCCTGGCCTGGCCCTGGAGGCACCCAACAGGTTGTTCTTGTTCTGCCACTTCTTCTGATAACTTCATGGAAGCAGGTAGTGGGTGGGCCGGTGAGTCAGGCACCACTGAGCCAAGAGTGCACCCTCCCCTGCCCTATGGAAGTGCTGGTCTCCTCTCCAGGGGCCAGGATGATGTGGCAGGGCCCAGTCACGCACATCCATGCTGAGGGGTCTGCAGAGACCTGTGCTTGCCCAGGACACCGCAGATGCCAGCATCTTGTCTCTGATCTCTGCTGACTCTGTGTGTGAGACCTGAGGGGACCCATAGTTCCTGACCCCAGAAAGCCTCTTTGAGTTCCTGTGCCTGGCAATGCTCTGCCTATTTGCTGTGGCCGAGCTGTCAGACACATGCAGTGCCCTATCCCCAAGAGTCCCTCGTCACTGGCACCCCCAACTGGTGTCTGCACAGCCACTCCCCAGGTGATATAGCTCAGCCCAACACCAATGGCCAGAGGTGTGTGCAGCATCCATGTCTCTGGGCCTGTCCCAGTTCTTGGCCAGGGACGCTATGGAGCCTTTAGAATGTGAATCAGCTGAGGAGAAATGTGTGTCATTGAGACCTCATGCCTCAAAGTTTCTATTGAGTTAAAAGAATTGGGGCCCAAACCTAGAAACTCAGAATAGGTGAGGCAAGGCCTTAAAGAGTGCAGTAAGAGCAAATGATACAATTGAACTTCCCAAATTCATGCCTGAGTGTCGGGTGTTGTGGAATGTGAGCTTCTGTCCCCAGCAGCTTGCCCATTAGGAACTGGGGTGAAGGGCAGGGTGAGCCTGAGTTCCAGGAGGCTATTGGGCAAGTCTTGGTGGGTGGGGCTTGTTCTGAGGAGCGGCACCTTCTGGGTTCTTGGAGGAAGCCAGGCCCCCAGGGCTAGGGGATCCTGGGGGCGGCCCTTCAACAGTGCTCAGGGTGTGCACCTTATTCCAGGGCTGGTGGCATCAGGGGAATGGGCTGAACTGGCCCTGACCTGGACTCCCACTACCGGAATGAGGTCCCACCCGCGATGGGCACACACACCTCCCTGAACGTGGATTCCTTTTGCTGGGTCTTGGCTTCATTTGTCCTTCTGAGCAACACCTCCTTTTGGGATGTGACCTGCTTTTGAGTTGCAGCTGTGGATTAGATCTGGGAACATGGGCAGCCTGAAGTACAAGGGTGTCTGCTCTCTCAGGAGCAGGTGAGGAGAAGGTCCCAACATTTCAAGGTGTGGATGTGGAGATGAAGTAGGGGACATGATTTCAGTTCAGCTGGGGATTGGCTTTGTGTTTGTGACCGGCACGTAGAAGCAACGTTTGAGTGGAGTTGTTACTCCTCTTGCACGCCTACACAGACCAGGTTAGTGGGGAGCGAGACCCCTCTCAGACTGAGGTCTGGGATGCAGTGGGATCCAAAGGTCTTACTATTACAGCCACAATGTAAGTGCTTTTGGCTGAGGCTGCACTTTCTGTCTCTTGTTCTGCTGGGCCCCTCCAGAGGCTAGGCCCTGATGCACCTGGACATGGTGTCGACCACAGAGGTGCTGCAATGTGGGCATACCCCTGACAGTGCTTTGCTGAGTCTCATGAACCTCTGTGACCATGGCTGGCAATGTCCCAGGACCTGCCATGTCCATACTGCCTCCTGACCATGTTTCCTCTCCACAGCCCCATGCCGCCCCTGCAGTGACACCGAGGTCCTCTTAGCTGTCTGCACCAGCGACTTTGGTGAGTGTCTGCCTTTGCAGCTTTTTTCTCTCGTGTTCAGGGTTCCTGCTACGTGGAGCCATGCTCGTGCATATGTCTTGGGCTCTTTGGGCCCGGGAGAGTATTCCAGGGTTGGCGTCAAGCCCTTCTGACAGGGTGCCGTGTTGAAAACCTGCCCACCCCCGCAACCTAATACCACTTGAAGTCACAGGAAAAGGTGTTTTCCTTTCTGTGCACTGAAGTGGGTTTGTAGCCTTGAGACAGGGACTCTGTGTATACACATGTGCGTGCACACGCACGCACACATAGCTGGGATTATCAAGCATTTTCCCATCTTGCAAATGAGACCATTGCTGTCTGTAAGGACCCTTCAAGTCAGTGGTTTTCTACAACTCTCCTCTTGTAAGTGCTTGGGAAACATGGTTTTGCCAGCAGCTGGGGCATCCTGGTTTTGGCCTCACCCCATAGCTTCTACCACTCCTTGTTCAAGGTCCCTGGTGGTGTGGTGGCTCTGGGAGGTGTTTTGAGGCCCTGAGGCACTGGTGAACTCAGAGCTGAGGTCCAAGGGATGCAGGCCTTCTGCTTGTGACGTTTTCACAGACACTCTCAGGGAAAGGCTTGGACTCTGCTCACTGAATCGCTGCTACAGCAGTGGTCGTGGGAAGCCAGGGTCTAACTGGCTCTGAGCATCTTCTACCGAGCTCCAAGGACAGCTACGTGATGGGTTGTGGAGGCTCCTCATTTCTCTGCTTTCAGGAGGCCCAGCACAGGGTCAATGGCTGGACGGTGGTCTCTGAGCATAGCTCTGAGCTGCCCCAGGCCTGTTCTGCCTCTGATCCTCACCCTCTCCTGTGAGCCTTCCACATCCCCTCTGCTCTGAGCCGCCCTGTGTCCATCTGATCAGGACACACAACTGCAGAAGGATCTTACATATCAGCTGTGCTGACTTTTCTTGTCTTGTTCTTCCTTGAAAAACTGATGCACTAGCCGGGCTTGGTGGCTCAGCCTGTAATTCCGTGCTTTGGGAGGCTGAGGTGAGTGGATTGCCTGAGCCCGCGGGTTCGAGACCCACCTGGCGAGACCTCATCTCTACAATAAATCAAAAATTAGCTGGGCATGGTAGAGCGCGCCTGTAGTTCTAGCTATTGAAAGGCCGAGGCGGAAGGATCGCCGGAGCCCAGCAGGTTGAGGCTGCGGTGGCTGGGAGCAGCCACTGCACTCCAGTCTGGGTGGCAGAGTGAGACTCCAACTCAAAACAAAAACAAAAACAACCAAAAAGAAAAACTGATGTACTGTGTGGTTTTTATGTTCTGTTTACCCCCATGTACATGTCTGACCCTTGGCAAAAAGAACACCCATGTCCCTGACAAAGTATCTGGGAGAACCCCTTGGCTTCTGTTTAAACCTTCTGTTTAAATTGCACTTTTTCTTGAGAACTTCTTCTCAGGTTTGTGATTTAGCTCCTGGTTCCAGTGCCCTTGGTCATTCCTGTCTCCATTTCCTTCTCTCTGCAGTGGTCCGAGGCTCCATCCAGAATGTCACCCACGAGCCAGAGCGGCAGGAGTCAGCCATCCACCTGCATGTTAGCAGACTGTACCGGCAGAAAAGCAGGGTCTTCCAGCCAGTGCCTGAGGGTGGCGGCCACTGGCAGGGTCATGTCACAACGCTGCTGGAGTGTGGTGTGCGGCCAGGGCATGGCGATTTCCTCTTCACTGGCCACATGCACTTTGGGGAGGCACAGCTTGGCTGTGCCCCACGCTTCAAGGACTTCCAAAGGATGTACAGGGATGCCGAGGAGAGGGGGCTGAACCCCTGTGAGATTGGCATGGAGTGACTGCAAGGGCTGCAGGGAACCACCCTCTCTCTCTTGATGAACCATGTGGCTGCAATGGAAGTTGAGCCCTTGTGGGACCGCAAGCTGGGAACCCCACACTTGGGGTGTAGGCCTGGCCCTGGGCTCGGCAGTGGAGGCTCACATCATGTGCAACTCCACAAGCTCCCTACCAAGGATGCCTTGGCCAATTGGAAATGCTGTAAAATGCAAACTAAGTTATTATATATATTTTTTTGTAAAAAAGAAATGTCCATAGGAAACAAACTCTGATGTCTTAAAATGCCTTAATGTGCCATTTAATGTTGCTCTTTAAAACCGTTTTAAATCACTGCATTTGGCCTGGTGTGTGAGGTGAGTGCTGGGCTATCACGCACAGTGGACGGGCCGTGAGGCCTCAGTACCCTTCAGGGTTGTTATTCTTAGGATGGAAATTTATGGAGCCAAATACTTGTGTGTGTGTGTGTGTGTGTTTTCTCCCTCCCCCATTTGTTTTTAAAGAATTAGCTTTGCCAGCTGTGGTCCTTTCCGGGTTGCAGGTTTCCATTCCAGAGAATAAAGACCAGGATCTGACCAGCCAGTGGTGAATCTGTCTTCCCCAGCCAGGCACCCGTAGCCCTGCTGTTTGGGTCTTGCGGGACACAGTTCAGAAGCCACTCTCCTTAGCGGTATGCCTTCCTCCTGCTGTATGACCATCCCTGGCACCTGCCTGCCCCCTTCCCATTAGCCCAAGTCCTGCCCTTTGACCCAAGCCTCCCCAAAGTGAGCCCATGGTGAGTCTCTGGACATCCAGGCTCTGGCATGGACCTGAATCAGTGTTCTCTGTATCCTCAGAGGATAAATGAATTTTCTGTGGCTTCTGTAACAAGTCACGAATCGGGGCTGAAGGAACACTCACTGTTCTGTGGCCCTGAGGCCAAAACCAAGATATGGGCAGGGTCAGGGCCCACTCCTTCTGGGGGATCTGGGGAGGATCCTTGCTGCCTCTTGCTCCCTCTTCTGGGGCCTTCTGGTGTCTTTGGGTTGTGGCTTCAGCACTCCAGCCTCTGTCTCCAGGTTACACAACTTCTTTCCATGTGTCTGTGTCTGGATTTCCCTCTTGTGAGGACACCAGTCTCTGGACTTAAGGTCCACCCCAGTGACCTCATCTTAACCTGATTACATCTGCAGACCCCATTTCTAAATAAGGTCATATTCAAAGGTTCTGGGTGGACATGAAATTTTGGGGGAACACTGCACCCCTGGGGTTGTCCTTAACCAGACCTGAGCCTGTATCCTCATTTATGAATCAGGTGGTTCCTCCTATGCAATCACTGAGACCAGAGAGGGTCTGGGAGCCTACATGGTCAATGAACACCATGGCGACCTCACCAAGTGCTCAAACAATTTTCTCAGGTGCGTGCCTGCACAGGCGTGCTCTGACTCAGGTGTGCTCCAGCTCAGGTATATGCCGGTTCAGATGTGTGCTAGTTTAGCCATGCTCTGGTGCAGGTTGGCTGGCTCAGGTGTGCTCTGGCTCAGTATGTGCCAATTCAGGGGTGCACTAGCTAAAGTGTAACCTAGTTTAGGTGTGCACTGGCTCAGTTGTATGTCAGCTCAGGTGTGCTCTGGCACAGGTTATACTAGTGCAGGTTGTGCTGGCTCAGGTGTGTGTTAGTTTAGTAGGTTATGCTGGCTCAGGTGTGCTGTAGCACAGGTACGTATCAGCTCAGGTGTGCACTGGCTAAGGTGTGTACAAGTATAGATGTGCACTGCCTCAGGTGTATGTCAGCTCGGGTGTGCTCTGACTCAGTTGTGCTTTGGCACAGGTTTTGCTGGTGCAGGTTGTGCTGGCTCAGGTGTATGTCAGCTCAGGTGTACTCTGACTCAGGTGTGCTCTGGTGCATGCTGGCACAGGTCTGTAGGCTCCCACAGGTCACAACAAGAAGCAGGTGCTTGTGGGTTCAGACATGACACGGCAGGGCGGGAGCTGGGTAGGGTCCCACTGTGGCTGACGATTACAACACCTGCTGCCAGCAGCACATGGTGTAGCACAGGTGCCAAGCCCACAGCAGAAGGAACTGAACCTGCTACTGGTTAGAAAAGCACCTCAAGCCTGGGTGTCCTGGGCCAGTTCCAATGGGCGCTGACTAGCAGGAGGAGGCTGCAGAACATGCACGGCGTGTTTCTGATTGACAGCCTCACCTTGGCTGTGGGATGCTGGGGTCTGCCCAGAACTTGGTCCTGAGTGCCAACATTGGTGAAGAGTAAAGGCCGCTCCTGGGAGACTTTGGCTGTTTAAGAGGTGCCTGGGGGCTGGGCTCAGTGGCTCAGCCTGTAATCCCAGCACTTTGGGAGGCTGAGGCTAGTGGATTGCCTGAGCCTGAGGGTTCGAGACCAGCCTCGGCAACTTGGTGAGACCTCTTTTCTACAATAAATAAAAAATTAACCGGGCATGGTAGTGTGCACCTGTAGTTCCGGCTACTTGGAAGGCCGAGGCGGAAGGATCACTGGCAAGTCAACGCTGGGGGGGCTGTGAGTGTGCTCCTGGGCAACAGAGTGAGACTCCAACTCAAAAAAAAAAAAAAAAGTGTCTGGAGTGGGGGCCTTTTGGCCCAGATTCTAGGGGAGAACAGGTGTCCAGATTGGAGGTGTCCTCTCTGGGATGGAGACAGGAGGAGTCCAGGAGGCTGTCATAGAGGATACAGACCCTGTCTGTGGGAGGACCCTGAAGGTGGGTGCCTGGTATCTCACACAGGAGACTCACTTCATGTAGATGTGGGCTTAGCACCTTGCCTGAGCCTCCCTAGGGCTGGGGCTGTTGGGTGTTAGAAGGAAGTAGAGGGTCTATGGTTCCAATGAGCGCTGTGCCCACCTGCCTCCTGGAGCCTCCCATGGGTGCCAGAGGCCATTGTGCACCAGGCCTACTCTCTCTGAGCACAGCTCCAGTCTCCTGCTTCTCCAACAGTGAATCCTTCTTCCCACACCCACCAGAGGGGTCAGCACTTGGAGGGTCTCCAGAGGGGGTTTCTGGGTGACTTGCGGTGGTCTCAGTCATACAGGCTTAGTGCTCTCAGGGCTGCACTGCCTCCTGAGGACCCCTGATATCCACACAGCACAGTGTCTTCAGTGAGGCTGTCACCATGAGGTGAAGTACCTTTTGGGGCTTCACCCAGAGGTGGAAGGGGAAGTGCACATGTGCTTCTGCTGAGCTGCAAATGCACCTCTCCCCTCGCATTTCTCCCATCACCCTTTCCCCCTGCAGCCCACTGATGTCAGGGCATCCCTCTGTTTCCTATCCCTGCTGCCCTTGCCATCATTTGGTCTCAAGTACTTGGCACAGAGCCCATCTCATGCCATCTTTGGGGAAGGCCTGCCACGTGCTGGACCTGGGTTCTGCATTGTGGCACCTCCCAGAGGAACTGGGGTAGCTGGACTGCAGGGACAGGGCCACATATTTAGCTGGGATCTGGCCACAGCCACATCTGCCTGCTGTGGCCTATTGGGATCCTGGGAGCCTCAAGAGCTGTGTCCCTGTCCCAGCCTTCCCAGCCTTGCGTGTGGTGTCACACGTTGCACTGCCCCAGGCAGGATGTCTAGGCCAGCCCAGCTGTGCCCTGTAGGCACCAGACCCTTTCTTTTGCTGGACTGGATGGGGCAGTGGGGGCAGGGTGCCTGCTCAGCCCTGGACTTGCTCCTGTAGGCACTGTGCCATCAACATAGACCCACTAACCTTCTGCCAAGAAGAGAGGCAGAGTGGGGCAGGGGGAGATTCAGGACTCAGTTCTAATGTGAGAGTAAAGGTGGGCTTCTCAGGGGAGGTAGGAATGAGCCATACCTGGAGGTTTCAAGATGCTGACTGACATCTGGGAGTGGCTCCTGGATTGTTCTTGTCCTCTTTCCTCTGCAGGACGCCCCTGCCCACAGATCTGTACCTCTAGCTCCTCTCTGAGAACTTGAGGTCATGACCTTGCCTGTCCCCAAGGGTGACCTCCACACCCAGCCCTGAGGATGCCCTTGGCTGGGGCTTTCAGGGGGCACTGATGTGGGCAAACCAAGAGGGAAGGGTGTCCTTTTGGGGCGGGCCTGGTGGACATGGGAGATGCTGCATGGGCCGGGCCCTGGAATCCTGGGTCATTGCTGGTGCAGGGGTGCCCAGTTCACTGGGCTTTGCCCCCATGGAGGGGGTTTCTCATGAAGGCAAGGAAGCTGGACTCAGGGTGCAACACCCCTGAGGGCCACGGGAAGGGCTGTTGGAGCAGGATTGTGGCCTGTTCTCACCAAACATAATCCTCTCCGCATCATGTGCAGCTCCTTGTCCTCCAGGGTGACCCCCTATCCTGCCTGCAAGGTCTGAGGGTGGCCAAAATGTTCCCAAGACAAGGTGAGGCCCCAGGAGTCCTTGGGAGTCACAACTTCTCCCAGTAGCTTTATATCTCCTTATTCCCCCATAAGGTAAGTATGCATGGGAAGGTACCTCCAGGCCCCAGAAGTGGGGACTGCCCCTCTCTGCCGCCCTTTTTCTTCACCTGACCTCCTCTCTCCACTTGTCCTTTCCCTCTAGCAAGCCCTGGGGGTTTTCTAGGAGCTCTCTGGATAGAAGGGGAGCATCTCTGCAGCCCTGGCCTGCTTGTAGGGGCCAGGCTTCCTTCCCTTGGGTGGGTGGGCCGTGTCTGATGACTCTGAGAGATGCCTGTGCTGAGTGCTGTGAGAGCTGCAAATGCCGGCCCATGGGCATTGCGACTCAATTTCCTGCTTCTGATGGGACTAGCTTAAGCCTTGGCACATGCAGGCAATATCAGATTGCACACAAATGTGGTCAGTGTTCATGTGTGTCTCTGGGTGTGTGTGTGTGTATGCCTGCTGTGTGCGAGTGTGTGCATGTATGCGTATGTCTGTATGTGTGCTTGTGTGTCTGTACACGAATACATGTGTGTATGCTTTCATGTGTGCATGTGTGTGCATGTGAGAGACGTGACATCAGCTGGAACACTGGGGTGGCAGGGACAGTCCTGACTTACCCCCATTCTCAAGATGACCTCGTCTTGTCCACAGAACCAGCCCTCTGCTTCTGGGCTGTCATGTGAGTGGATCCTTCTCAACTGTGAGGGCTTGGAAGTACCTGTGGCTTTGGAAGGAAGCTGGTTGTGGGGGGACTTGGAACTGAGTGGCTGGGGTTGCAGAACTGGGTCCCCAACTCCTCCTGGGCCATACCTGCCAGGGAAGACTCAGCTGTCAGTCCCATGGGTGAAGGCAGGAGCTGCTTGTTAGTGTGACAGCTGCCCCCGAGGATCTCCACCTCACTCACTGGTTACACTGTTTAAACACCAAGCTAGTGCGATGGGAACTGGCTGGTGGGGATGGACCCCAGCTAGGCTTTTCGCCTCCTCTGCAGAGTGCGGTCCCAGGCATGTCCATGCAGGCGGGGATTCCCGAGTTAACTAGTGCAGTGAGTCATGTTCAGCCCCTGCCATCCCTCATTCTCAGTCATCCCCTTTCTGCTGCTCCATATGGTTATAGTTGGTGAGGGTCCCCACAGGAGCTCATGAGGCCCTGGGGTCTCCTCCCCCAGTGATTCGCCTGCCACACCCTGAGGGAGGTCTGAAGTTCGAGGCGCATCCCAGGTCCTCAATGGGGGCATTACTCCATTCAGTAACACCTGTGTAGAGGCCAGAAGGTGGGTAACTCACAGGGAAAAGAAGTAGTGGGAGGGACACGGGGTCCAGTGTCTGTGGAGCTGCCATTGCACGTTGGGGTTGGGGTGAGCAGAGGCCCAGGGAAGCAGCCTCCAGGATCTGGAGACCTGTCCTGGGGAGGATGCCAGATGCTGTCCCCGGGGCCACTCACGGCCCTTCTGGAATTTTCTGCTCCTGTGACCTCAGCCTCTTCCTCCCTCTCCTGGAAGGCCCCAACACCCCCTCTCCCCGTGCTGCCCCACTTCTTCCCCAGTCGTCCTCCTTCCCCACCCCTCTCCCCTGCGTAACCCTCCCCAGGTCTTCCTACCAGGATGTCTGCCGAGATGAGATGTGGGTCTTGGTCTTCCACAAAGACTGAGTCCTGGGGGAGTGCAGGTCCTTGGTGGCTGATGCATGCCAGAGCCCACTTCACAGTGGGAGGGTGTGTGTGGAGGCAGGGAGAGTTCAGCAGGTGCAGCCTTGTGCACAGTGAGGACTCTGCCCTCCTGGATGGCTGCTCTGGGCCCTGTCAGCACCGCAGGCAACTGGCCTGCTGCCGGTGTTGGCTCTGTTCATCCACAATTGCAGGTGAATGTCCCCTCAAGCAGCCAGGGAGCAGATGAGGCTCTGGAGGTGAGGGACAGACATGTGGTGGGAGATTGTGACAGGCAACCACGGAAGAGCTTTGAGGAGTAAACAACAGGGTCAGGATGTGGGGATACAGACCTGTAGGGAGAATGTGGCCCTGGCCCTGTGGGGAGATGTGTTCCTGGGAGATGTTGTGGACCTTCAGGGAAAACATGGCCACGGGAAGGACATGGCCCCATTCAGTGTGTGGGGAAAGGCCGTTCAGGAACCTGGCCTGTCTGCTCCCAATGCCCGTGCAGGAACCGCGTGGGGGGTGCTGGAGAACGTGAGGAATCCAGAGTCAACACTGGGCCATTGTGCGCTGCACTCGGCGGGCGGTGATTTATCAAAATAGCAGAGGCTGGCGGGGCTGGTGGGTATCAGGGTGGTGAGGTCAGGGCAGCCGGGGGCTTTGGAATTTCGTCCTCTGAAGAATTTTGCTTACTGAGCCACATACTTTCCCCGTCATCAACTTGATCAGGGGCAGAATGAAAACAGGCTAGAAAACAAAGAAACACAAAATTACCCTGAGGGCTCCACGTGAGGGAGAGGGTGGGGGCCACAGGATGTGTAGGGCAGGTGGGGAGGCGAAGGAGATAAATGACATCTGTGCCAAGGAAGTGGGGACAACCAGGACCCCATGTACGTTTGCATGTGTGCCTATATTTGTCTGTGTGGGCATCTATGTGTCTCTGTTGTGTGTGTGTCCATGTGTGTCTGTGCATCTGTGTATGTGTATCTGTGTGCATCTGTCTGCATGTCTGTGTGTATGCATCTGTGTACATCCATGTGTGTCTGTCTGTGAGGGGGTATATAATGTTGTGAACCTGAACCCCATGGGAGCCATCTGGGTGCCCATCCCCCTCATGATAGGCAGGATCTGGGAGGTCTTCATGGTTTATGGCTCCTCCAGCTGCTGCCCAGTCTGGTTTCTCCCCGCCTGGGATCCGTCCTCCTTGACCTTCTCCTGACCACCTTCTGCCTCCCTCCATGGTGCTTCCTACTTGAGGTGTCATTTCTCTATCCTTCTACCCTCAAGCTGAAGGCATTCTTACATCTCTAACCCCCTGCCTGGACTAAGGATCATCCCTTCTACCCCAACTGGATGCCCCTGCATGGAATGGGCAGGCGAGCTGAGGGACTGAGGCCACCAGGGGAAGGGTGCTGCAGGCAGAGGAGAGGCTGAGGGGCAGAGGAGAGGCTGAGGTGCAGAGGAGACCTGAGTGTCCCAGGGCCAAGGAAGCCTCTGGAGGGTGGAACGGGGAGAGTGTGGGGTAATGGGCCTCTGGGAGAGGTGATACCCCTGCTGCCTGGGCCAGGGCTGAGAGATGAGAGGACCTGGGGAGACAGGAGGAAGAGCAAGGGCTTGGGGGTCTCGGTAAGGAGAGGAGGTGTAGGAGACTCAGGAGAACCATCCTAAGGATTGCCCTGGGGAGAGATGTATGAGTGGATGGGAGGGTCTGCCCACACAGGGGTCAGGGGGCAGATGTTGGTGGGGTTAGCAGGGTGGACCAGCATGGGATGGGCTGCTTAGCTGGCATTTGTGGACACTAGTTCCCTAACTCCATTTGACTCTCACTTGGTGGCCTTGGGGTAGGAAAATCAAATGATTATTCCTAAAGGGGTCATTGCCATTGTTAAACTCTCTCATCTTCCTAGGGCTGCCTGTTTTGATTTCTCTTCATGTGCTGGGGTTGGGGAAGGAATGAATCCTTCCAGCGGTAGAAGCCTTGGGAGTCATGGGGAGGGGCATGGTTGGGTGGCTCCAGCCCCCAACTCCATCTGACTCCAGCTCAGAAAGAGCAGAATGCCTTTCCTCTATGCTTTCAGCATTGCCAAGCTGGCCTAAAATGTCCAAAAAGGAGCTTTATTAGAAACCGAGGGAAATAAAGAAAAGACAGATGGCATAAAACAGTCATAGGTACATTCCTGATGGTCAATAACTGGTGTCTGACCACTGTTGCCTGCCAGGCTGGGTGCCAGCCACACTGGCCTGGTCTGTGGCCCCTAGAGGCTGTGCACCTCTCTGACTCACCCTGGGGGTGGCAAGTCCTGGTGGCAGGACCTGTGAGACAGTGGTGTGAGCACATAGTCTCTGCAGAACAGGCAGAACAAGTGGGCAGTGCCCACTCCACTCTGGCCAGAGCCTTTTCCCAGCCCACCTCAGTGAAGTTCTGGAGGCAGGTTGAATGAGATGCCGTCCTGGCCACAGGCCATGCACTTGCTTTATCCTGACCACAGCTGGCTCTGCATGGAAATGCCATAGGAGCCTGTGTTCCTGCCTGCCACATAAAGAATCTCCTCCTCTCCCAGGCCTCCCCGGAACCGTGGTCCTGTCAGAGAAGACATGGTTCTCAGGCAGAACCACTCAGGCTTCTGCTTCTTCTGTCTAAGGGGGTTGGGCCGAGCTCCACCCAGATTTTGACTTCTGCACAGGTGACTGCAGGTCCCAGGCATCTGACCTTGCAGAGAGCCTCAGGGCAGTGAAGGATCCCAGCTTTTCTGCAACCTTAATCATGACACTTGACTTTACTGCTCCCTGAGGTTCTTGTTTGGACCCTAAAGTCCCCAGTCCTGTTCAATTGGTTTTGTTGCTGTGCAGGGTGTCCTGGGATTGCTGGTGCTAGTGTCTGCCCATGCCTTGGAGGGGCTACCAGCAGAACCCCTGAGCACTGCCTTCTTCTTGTACCTCTCAGAGGTGGGCAGAGGATATTTGTCATAGTCCCAGAAAAAGCACAGGGACCCACCAATGCTGAGAGGCTTCCCAGGAGCTGGAGAAGAGAGGCCTCAGTTCAGTTAGGAGGCTAGCTGAGTGGGATCACACCACCCTTGCCTGCTGGGACCTACTCTCCTCTCTGACCTTGTCCAGCTGTTCACCCCTCCGTCAATCCCCCCACCCTGGCCCAGTCCAGCCTGCTCACAGAAGCCTTCACCCTGTGCCTGATTCCAGTCAGACTCTGTGTGACCTTCCTAGGGGGTTTGGGAGGGGTGGGGAAGCCTGCTGTCTAATGTCCTGATGGTCTATATCTCCTCAGCCATGGAACAGATCCTTGTGCCAGACATCAATCTGAGTAGTGCCCAGTGGTATTGAAAAGGGCAGGTCATGGCTGCTGCATGTGGACTCAATGCCTGGGAAGGACTGGTGGTGTTTGCTGAAGGCAGAGGTTGGTAAGGACAGAGATGGGGCTGCACCCTCCAGGGAGGCCAAGCTAAGGTCATGACTGGGGACTCTCATCCAGTGACCTCCTGTGGCCTAGTGTCCATTCGGCAGGAAGAACTTTGGGATAGTAGAAAAGGGGTGGCCCTGGTCTGGAGGGGCAGGAGCATTGGTTGCAGGTCAGCCAGAAGGATGGGAGGTCAGGCTGACACTGCCGACAAGAGACCTTTGGATGAGGAGAACGTGGACCCTGCCTAGGCCCAACATGGGTTGGGAAGCCCTGAAGCCCGAGAGGCTCAGCCTGAACCACAGGGAGGAAGCCTTACTTTACTGAGAGGTAGAAAAGTGTAGGGTTCAACCCCAAATGTGGCTGCCAGGGGGAAGGATTAAGTGAGCAGACAAATGCTTCTGGGGCTCGAGGGGCCAGTGGCCAGTGTGTGACAGGCCCTTGCTGGGCTGCAGCCTCTGGGCAGGGGTGGCTCCTTGAGGACCTGAGATTGTCGTGGTATGATATGACCTTCGTGCATGACACAAAGGAGCCGGGATTCTGAGTTAAGACAGGCCAGGAAGTGGCTGCCCTGAGGGGTGACTAGACTGGAGAAAGGCGGGACCAATGGCTCTGGCGAGGGTGTCAGTGCTGACCCCTGTGAGGTTGCAGGGTCTCCTTGGGGCCCTGCCTCTCTGGGTTCCTCCCCTGATCCTGAAGAGTCCTATGTGCTGCAAAGTAGCACCCACGGCTGCAGGGAAGTGTGGCGTCTCAGGGAGGATGAGTTCAGCCTGGGGCACTATGTGTGGCCTTCTGGTGCCTTAGTTTCTCTGAGTGGGAGCTGGGATCTGTACTAGTTCCTGGATCCTGGGGGAGTCTGGGGTGTGCTCACTCAGCCTGCCCTTGCTCCTGAGACCTCCCTCCGAAACTTTGCCAACTCTTCCCTGCCTCAGGCCCTGGGGTCCCTGTACTCTTAACTGCCCTTCCCACTCGTGGGGCACAAGGAGGACAACAGCTGCAAAAGAAATGGGAGAAGGTCCATGATGCCTCTCTGAAGCCCCCTCAGGGCTGTGGACCCTTATGTGCCCACTGAATACCTGAGTACCTGCCCCATGTGACCTCTGACCCCGCAGACTTTAGGGAGGGGACATGTTCCGGCTCCTGCCACACAACACCAATCTGCAACAGCATTTGACAGCAAAGCGAAGAACAAAGGCAGGACACACCCTGGCTGCACTCGTACCCAACTTCAGCCTCTTAGGGTCACAGAAGCACAAATCATGCTGTGTGAGGAGGGCTGGAGTTATCCTGGACCATGGACCTGCAGCACAATGCACTTTCCTTCTGGGCCCCCAGCTCTGGGAGAGAAGTTTCTGCATTTTTCCACTTGAAAAGCATTGAGAACAGGGGTTTGGCCTGGCATTTCCTGGTAAGACAGTGGCACATTTTGGGAACTGTGAATAGGCCCGGTTGATGTCAGATGCAGTTCTTCCTGTTTTATGTCAACGTGCCTGGCCCTTGAGGGAGGGCTGGGATGGAGAGTCAGGAGGTGAACGCATTCCCCCTTTTTGTTGTTCTTGGCAGCAGGACGCTGGCAACTGTGCCTCCACCCTCTAGAGGGGCCTCCATGTGCTGGCTGCAGATCAGAGGGGTGATGGAGATGCACTGACCAGGCGTGGGCAGACCCTACAGGTCCAGATGTGGGCGGACCCTGCAGGCCTACAGGATGGGAGAAAAATATGTGCAAACTATCCATCTGACAAGGATTGAATACTAGAATATATAAGAAACCCAAACAACTCATTAACAAAACAATAAAGAACCACACAAAACAATAAATGAGTCGATGAAAAGATCTGAATAGACGTTTCAGAAGACACACAAATGACCAACAGGTATATGAACAATGCTCAACATCACTAATTACCAGGAAAATGCAAATCAAAACCACAGTGAGATATCATCTCACCGTGTTTAAAAGGGCTTTTATCAGGCCAGGCGCGGTGCTCAAGGCTGTAATCCCAGCACTTTGGGAGGCCGAGGAGAGGATTTTCTGCGCTCAGGGGTTTGAGATCAGCCTGGGCAACTTGGTGAAACCTTGTTTCTACAATAAATAAAAAAATTAGCTGGGTATGGCAGTGCACACCTGTAGTTCCAGGTACTGCACTCCAGCCTGGGCAACAGAGTGAGACTCCGACGCAAAATTAAATAATTAAATTAAAAAAATAAAATGACTTTTATCAAAATGACAGTGATAACAAATGCTAGTGAGGACGTGGAGAGAGGGGAAACCTTATGCATTTGCACTTCGGTGTCAAATGCTGGTATGTTGGTGGGAATGTAAATTAGAACAGTCACTATAGAGAATGGTATGGAGGTTCCTCAGAAAGCTAAAAATAGTACTCCCATATGATCCAGCAATCCCACTACTGGGTATTTATCCCAAAGAAAGAAAATCTGTATGCCAAAGAGATACCTGCACTCACATGTTTATTGCAGCACTATTCACCATAGCCAAGGCATGGAATCAACCTAAGTGTCTATCAGTGGATGAATAGATAAAGAAAATGTGGTATATATACATAGTGGAATATTATTCACCTGTAAAAAGAATGAAATCCTGTCATTTGCAATACCTTGAATGAACCTGGAGGTCATTATGTTAAGTGAAATAAGCCAGGCACAGAAAAGCAAAATCTGAATGTTCTCATTCATACGTGGGAGCTAAAAAAAGTGGATTTCATAGAGACAGAGAGTTGACTGGTGGTTAGAAAAGAGTGGGGAGGAGGGAATGAAGAAATGTTGGTTAATGGGTTCAGAAATACAGTTAGATAGAAGGAATAGGTTCTGGCATTCGCTAGTACAGTAGAGTGACTATAGTTAACAATTTGCTGTTTAGTTCAAAGTAGCTGGAGGAGAGGAATTGGAATGTTTTCAACATAAAGAAGGGGTAAATTGTTTTAGTGATGGATGTCCCAATTGCCCTGTTTTTATCATGTCACATTGTACATATGTATCAAAATATCAGATGTAGCCGGGCTTGGTGGCTCAGCCTGTAATCCCGCGCCTTTGGGAGGCTGAGGTGAGTGGATTGCCTGAGCCCGCATGTTCGAGACCTGCCTGGGCAACTTGGCGAGACCTCATCTCTACAATAAGTCAAAATCAGCCGGGCATGGTAGCGCACGCCTGTAGTTCCAGTTACTTGGAAGGCTGAGGTGGAAGAATTGCCGGAGCCCAGCAGGTCGAGGCTGCGGTGGCTGGGAGCGGCCACTGCACTCCAGTTGGGTGACAGAGTGAGACTCCAGCTCAAAAAACCCCCCAAAAAACAAAATATCAGATGTACTCCCAAAATGTGTACAGCTATCATGCAACAATGAACATCAACTATAATGAGGCATCAGTGAGCTATGATAGACCATGTATTTACATTTGTGCTTTAGTAACATTATGATCTACACAGGTGTTTATTTGTAGAACTCCTGGTTACAATGCCCACCCAGAGGGGCTTATTATGTGTGTTCCCTTTAAGAGTAGATTTTTAACAATAGAAGTAGTTTGCCCTGGCTCTGGATTTCTTCAGCCCTGGGGTACCTCATCTTTCTGTGTTAAAATAGTAGCTTCGAAATAAACAATGGTAACATCATAATTAGAAAGGCGAATAAACAACTTGAGTTATTTCAATCTTCTGACTTTATGTGACCTCAGGATTTTTGCTTGTAGCATTAAACATTTAAAATAGTGAAACAGAGTATAAGCTGTGAGATGTATTTTTTCATTTGATAGGTGCACATTTTAGTTCATATATGAAACACTGATTTTCAAGCTCTTTAAAATAGAATTAGATATTCTTTAAAAATTGCTGATTGTTTTAAAACTAAAGAATACACACACAAACAAAAAAGCCTAAAGAACAAATTAAGAGAATGAAATGTGCCAGTGGTGGGATTTTATAGTTGCCTACATTGTACTTCTTACAGATATTTATTTTATTTATTCATTATTAGTTACTGACTCTTTCATTTAACATGATGGGTTGAAATTCTGTATGACTATTGAATTATGTTCCCCCCAAAGAAATCTTCATGTCCAAACTCCCAGGACATGTGAGTGTGATCATATTTAGAAATAGGGTCTTTGCAGACATAATCGAGTTAAGACAGTGTCATGAGGGTGGGCCCTAATCCAATGTGACTGGTGTCCTTCTAAGAAGAAAACACAGAGACACATAGGGAGAGGCTGCGTGAGGACAGAGGCAGCAATTGGAGTGATGTGGCCTAAAGCCAAAGACTATGTGAGCCACCGGAAGATGGAAGAGGACAGGTAGCTCCTCCCCAGAACTGTTGATAGCCCTCTTATGTGGACACATCATGGTCCTAGTGACTCCTTAATCTTGGACTTCTGGCCCCTAGAGCTGTGAGGCAGTAAATTTCTGTTGTTTTAAGACATACTGTTTGTGGGCATTTGTCCCAGTGGCCCCAGGACATTCACACATGGTCCATCTATTGCTGGTCATTGCCCAACCGAGGATACTCCCCCATTGCTTGTGCTGGGGGATCTGTAATCATTCTGGGCCTGTCACTGACCGAGAATATGGGGACGGGTCAGCACAGGTGTGGAGGTCGCCCCTGCTGGGAGCAGGGTCCTCTTGGTCCGCTTCCCCTCATGGACTGAGGACCCTTGAGGAGCCACTGGGATTTGGGGTGCTGCCCGGGACACAGAGCTGTCCATCAGATGCCCCCTCCCCCTCCCTGTTTCCTCCATTCCAGGCTAGGCTCCTGCTGGGGTCAGGGTCCTGGAGACGGGGGCAGCACGTGGTTCAGGACCCGAGGTGACCAATATGTAGGACATCGAGTTTCCGAGGAGAGATGCCTGGGGAGTTTGGAATGAAATTCCTCACCAGCTGAGTTTCCTTCCTGTGCCATCACCTGCTGCCCCTCCAGGGAGCACCATGGAGAATGAGGAATGTTCCAGGTGGATTCAGCTGTGCCAACAATACCACCGGAGGGAGAGTGAGCATTGGGGGTGGGGGAGCATCTCACAGGCACTGGAATGGAGGGTGGGCCGTAATAGAGCAGAAACTGGAGCAGCCCCTGGACCAGACTGACCACAGCAGGGAAGCATTTGCCAAAGAGACTGGGTGAAGGAGATGCTGGAGGATTTAAAAAAAACCAAAAAAACAGACTTCATAATTTTCAAAGAACACTACAAAGCATGTTATGAAAGAAGAGGTCAGAAAAAAAAATTAGCCACAATCCTGTCACCTAGAGATAAACACCAGTGGTATGGACATTGCACCTGAGCTAACAGAGCCGGTGTTTTGGAAGGAGGATAAGGCCAGTGTGGGTGCTGGTAGGGATTGTGGGCACAGGGCTTGAGAGTTGTGGCTTATAGCACGGGGACAGGCCCTGACCTTGACCAGCAGGAGGGACCGGACCCCACTACCTCCCAAACTTTGGGCAAACGAGGTTACAGCCATGAATGACTAGAAACTCAGTTGGTGTCAGCAGGGGCCATATTCTGTGTGTGGCACAACCATCCAACGAGATCTGCATGAGCATTTCACAAGTGAGGAACCCACAGCATCGAGAGGGCGAGCCACTCACCCAAGGCCACATAGCTAGTGAGCGAGTAACTCAGAATTCATATCCAGTATTTGGGACAATTACATGGGAACTGGGGATGATGGGTCTTGAGCCACTCTAATAATCAAGTCCCTTGTCTCCTCAGTGGGTTTCAGAAAAGAGGCCTCCTCTCCCACATCCCAGCCACTCAGAGGCCCCAGGGATAGGCATTTCTTTTCCAGGTGGCTGCTCCTGGGGGGAAGCTGTCCTGGCAGAGGGCGCCCGCATGCTCACTAGATCCAGTCGTCTTCTTGGAGCTGGGGGAAGCTGGGAGAGGACCTGATCTCCCCTGGCTGGATGAAGGGATGTTCCTTCACCATCTGGCTTCATCTCACAGAGCTCCCAACACAGTCATTCACCCAGCCTGGGCCTGTGATGGTGCCTAGAGAAAAAGGGCCACCTCAGTCTCACTGGTCACCCTTTCTGGGGGATCGAAAGGGGCCTCAGACCTCAGACCCTGCAGGGCCTCCCTTTGCAGAACAGGAAACAGGACAGTCACCCCAGGGCCAGCAGCCAATGACCACCACAAGGCCAGGGTCCTCTCTCTGGGTGGAATGTGATAAAGTTGGGCTCTGGGGCCAGAGGCTCTCCTGGCACAGCCTCCCGCAGTCCAAGAGACCTGGGCAGCCCCTTGACCCTGTAGCCACTATGCTAGCCAGTGGGCAGCTCCATGCACATCTGGTCGAGCGCACCAGGCTGCAGTGGTGTCATGGCCCAGGAATGCAGGAAGAAGGCTGGGGTTCTGGCACGGAGGCATGGCAATGCACCAAGAATGTGCCTCGTCCAGCGATAATTATGCATTTGGGGAATACGGCACAATAACCCGTGGATGCCACCGATTCTGTTTACTTTACTGAGAGCTGAGGTGACAGCCAAGTGCGGCAGCTGTGACAGGGTCTCAGACCCGGTGTCCTTGGGAATGGAGGAGTGCCTGGGCGTGGTGGGTGTGACCGTGGGGTGCCAGCCTCGTGGGGGACACTGGCCTCAGAGACCCTGCTGCTGTTCTTCCAGGAGGAGGGAAAGGAGACCAGGATGGGAGGTGGGGAGCGGGGGCGGTGCTGTCCTGCCAGCTCAACCCTGGGCCTGATTGATGGCCGAGGAACCCCAGCGCAGCCCAGTGTGCGGCCGAGTGGGCAGCGCGGCTGAACGACCCCATTGTGTGGGGCGAGGCCGAGAGGCCCAATGGGGCCGGCTTGGCGGGGAAAACGTGCATTTCATAACTTTGTGCCGTTGTGAGAGGGCTGCCTGTCCTGTTTAGCAAACGTGGAAACCACAGCAGGATCCTGCAGAGGCAGCAGCATTATCTCACTCCAGAGATCACGGCTGTTACCCTTTCGAGGCATGTTTTTCGGAACTGGTTTAAGCCACATGCCCATGTATGTATGTCTGTGTATTTGGACATGTCTGTTTATGTGTGTACACATGTGTATGCACTCACATAATCTGGGGCCATATGGTATATATTTTTACAATTATTTTTCTAGTTGTGTAAATATAGCTAACATAAATTTGACCACCCTAGCTATTTTTAAGTGTACAACTTGGTGGTGTTAAATACATTCACACTGTTGTAAAACCATCGCCACTGTCCATGTGTAGACCTTTTGATCTTCCCCAGCAGAAGCTCTGTCCCTACTGAACCCTCACCCCACCCTCTCCCTAGCCCTTGGCACCCTCCACTTTACTTCCCGTCTCTATGAATCTTACCAGGGACTGAGTTTGAGTGGACTCCTACCAGATGTGTCCTTTGTGACTGGCTTATTCCACTCAGCTAAATGTCCTCAGGGTCCATCCATGTTTCAGCATTTGTCTGATTTTCCTTCCTTTTGAAGTCTCAATAACATTCCTTTGAATGTTTGGACCACAATTTATCCACTCAGCTGTTGATGGTCATTTGGGTTGCTTCCACCTTTTGGCTATTGTGAATAATGCTGCTATGAACATTTATGTGCAAATACTGGTATATTGTTTGATATGAAGCACAACACACATTTTCTTTTTCTCAAAAATGTCCTAATTTTTCCTGCTGAATACCATGGATCTAGGACCTTAGACAACCTGCAGGCTCACACCTGCTACAGCGAGCGGCCTGTCCTTGTCTCGTGCAGTTCTCCCCACAGTCAGCCTAAGGTCTTCTGTTTGGAGGGCTGGGGTCTCCAGCCTCTTCCCATGAGTGCAGGTTTCTTTTCTCTGACAACAGACAAGCAGGCAAGTAGGTACTTTCCCTCTATCCACGAGTAGATTCCTTGAGGCTGGGATGCAAACCAGGACCCTTGGGGATGAGTGGCCACTGCTCAGACCTCCTGACAGTGAGAGGCTGGTGCCTTATTTCTTTTCCTTCCTCATCTGTGGTCTGAGACAAGAGGGCAAGGACTTCACTGCTGTACAGGGACCTGGAGAAAGAGGGACAGGAGGATGCCCGAGCGCAACTCTATGGCCAGCTCAGGTGACTTGAGGGGAATGGCCTCTGAGTGGGTTTGGCAAGGCAGTGGCTTCCTTTGTCCCAGAGCCACAGGCCCAGCAGGGTTGATGGGTCCCAGAACTGGGACATGCTGCTCACAGAGGCACCTCCTAGAGAACTGTCTTGCCACTGCAGAAAGTGGGGCTGCCTGTGCGGGCCCTTTGGTTCCTCCAGTGTTTGCAGTGCAGGGTGGCCAAGTGAAGATGGGATGGTTGATATTTTTTTTTTTTTTTTGGAGTTGGAGTCTCACTCTGTCGCCCAGACTGGAGTGCAGTGGCATACTCCCGGCCACCGCAGCCTTGACTTGCTGGGCTCCGGTGATCCTTCCGCCTCAGCCTTCCTAGTAGCTGGAACTACAGGTGCGCGCTACCACGCCCAGCTAATTTTTGATTTATTGTAGAGATGAGGTCTCACCAAGTTGCCTGGGCAGGTCTTGAACGCGCAGGCTCAGGCAATCCACTCACCTGGGCCTCCCCAAGCGCTGGGATTACAGGCTGAGCCACCGAGCCCGGCCAAGGGATGGTTGATATTTTGAGCGACTTGGTTACTTTTTTCTTATTGAAAGGGGAGTGGCTGAGCAGAATGTTGAAGGAGAAGGAGCCAGACGCAGCCAGACCCCACAGTCCGATGCGATAGTGGCACTTACAGTTGTTCTGCAATGCTGGGCAGAAGAAGGAAAGAAGGCAGTTGGAAAGCCCTGGGGGTAGGAGATGGAGCCACGCCCAGCTGAGTGGGGATGCCAGGAAGTACTGTGGGGCTCCTGGGAATAGAGACCCTCTCTGGGGATCCCCAAATCCCTGAGAACCCTGGAGCCAAAAGGTCCCTGGAACAACTTGTGTGGTCACTCAGAGTTCCCCCACTCTTGTGCTCTGGCCTCTTGTGGGATGTGATGCCTGACTGCACAGCAGGTTGTGTGAGGGATATACACAAGAGTGGGTGTGTATGGGTGTGCACATGTGTGGGTGGCACATGTACATGTGTGACTGTATGAATCTCCAACAAGGACTGAATTTTCAATCCTGAAAAACATGCTGTTTCCAGGAGAGGTGTGGCTTGGCCTGTCCTGGGTTGAGGATGTGGTACCCCTTTTAAACCACTTTTGAGAACAGATTTTTGGGAAGCTTATTTTTTAAAATCACAAAATCATGACCCAAGGATGATCTACTTCAGTCTTTTTGTAGAGGTCACTGCAGGCATTTTCTCCTCTTCCATACACATATACACGTATTTTGGGGCTTTTCAAAATTAGGAGCACATGATATATACTACTTTCTGGATTGATTTTGAAAATTGAATGTCCTGTGGACAGACTTTATGATCATATATGTGGATTTGCACCAGGCTAATAATGGTGTGGGTTTTTATTCTGTGAACACAATCAGTGAACTTGGAATTCAGATTCCCCTTTCTGTCCTTGCATTATAAGCAATGCTTTAGTTAACATCTTTGTACCCTTCTCTCAGGCTCTCTTGTGCATCAACTCCCAGAAGAGTCAGCCTAGTGTGTAGAGAAGCAGAATATGGTACCCGCCCCCCAGTTCCAACCCCCCAGCACCCACTGGTGAGGGTTAGCTGGAGCCTCCTGCTCCTGGATGGCCTCCCCGACTCCCACAGGTAAAAGCTAGTTAGGGGTTCCTGCTCCTGGATGACACCCCCAACTTCCTCAGGTGAAAGCTAGCTGGGGGCTTCTGGTCCTTAATAACACCCCCTGGTTCCCACAGGCGAGGACTAGCTGGGGGCACCTGTTCTTGAGTGGCCCTCTTCTAGAGAGGGGAGAAGGAAGAACGCAGCCCAAACGTGCTGCCCTAGAGCTGAAGGAGGGGGTGCCTCTTGTTGAGGCCCCTCTCTCTACCTCCAGGTCAGGGGCTGCTTTCCATGACTGGCCCAGCCCTGTCTAGTCTCTACCTGTCTTCAAGCAGAAGGAGTTTGCATGTAGATAGGAGTCTCCTCCCAGCCCTAGTCCATGGATGTTAATAACAAATAAATTAGAGGCCCGGATGTCTCATCTCTGTGACTTTAGGTTGAGGGCTGGGGGTAGAGGTAGTCTGTGTGACAGGCCAGGGAAAATAGTGGGGGTAGGGGCTGTGTGACAGGCTAAGGAAAAGCTGAGGGGGGCTTGTGACAAGCCAGGGAAAAATGGGGGCTGTGGTCATAAGCATGCTGAGGCCCTGAGTGCCCCTTGGCAGCTTTCATCTGTGGGGGCCTGTAGGCCCTGGAATCCCCTCCTCCGGCCCAGCCTGCCCCACACTGGGGGCCTCCCCCGTTCCCCTGACCCCTACATCTCCCTCCACCTTGATCTGGGCATAGAGCCTCAGCTCAGGACCATTCCAGCTCTACTTTGAAACCCAAGAAGTCTGCCGATAAAATCACAGGGACAGAAGCGGGGCTGCAGCTAATTACCATTTGACATTCCTGGTAGAGCCCAGCGTGGGGGCCATAAAAAGGTTATTCATATGGCTCAGGGGACTTTAAGCAGCTCCCAGGAGGAAGGCCAGAAGGGGAGAGGCTTGTTAGAGTGAAATAGCCTGAGTCTGTTCTCTATCCAGGGGTCTGGTGTCCAGGGGTCTGGTGTCCAGAGGTCTGGTGCCCAGGGACCTGGTATCCAGGAGTCTGGAGTTTAAGAGTCTGGTGTCCAGGAGGCTGGTGTCCAAGAGTCTGGTGTCTAGGGGCCTAGTGGACTAGGGTTTAGTGTTCAGGGGGTTGGTGTCCAGGGATCTGGGGTCTGGTGTCCAGGGAACTGATGTCTAGATGCCAGTCAGAGAGCAGTCAGAGGTCCTGGTGTCCAGGAGTCTTGTGTCTAGGAGCTTGGTGTTCAGAAATTTTGTGTCCAGGGGCATGGTGTCCACAGGGCCAATGTCCAGAAGGCTGGTGTTCACGATTCTGGTGTCTAGGGTGCTAGTATTGAGGCCAGGACTTACCCAAAGACCCAGAGTCTCTTCCATTCTCAGGTAGGAAGTTACAGCTCTGGAGCCCAAGGGTGCGGCCCCTTTGCTTATTTTTGGAAGACTTTGCCTCAAAAATGTTTTCCTGCGCAGTCAAGTTCAATGTAGCTTTTGCCCTTTATTCATTGGGAACTTCTGGTCAGTCCTGCCAAACACAATGATTTCCCTGATGTTGGCTGGGAGAACCTGAGGCCAGCTCGCCTTTCTGGGAATGGATCATGTCTTTCCAACCACGTTGTCTGGTGGCCACACAAGGAAAAGAAAGGAACGTCATGTTCCAGTGCTAGTGGCTGGACCTCTGACTGCTCCGGCTCACACAGACCCCTCGACACTCCTTGAGTAGGGGCAAGTCAATTGTAGAGGATAGGATATTTAGGACAGGTCATTTCAAATAAACAAGCTGGTCACCCACATGGTGAAATCCACTGACCATAGCAAGGGATGGGACCCCAATGTTGCCACAGCAGGGACGAATCCCAAACATGTAGCTAAGAGGAAAGCACAGCATTGGAGCCCTGATGATGCAGGGTCCCAGGACAGGAAGAGCCAGTGACAGAGAACAGTCAGACATCAGGACTGGAGGACTGCCAGAGGGTGTCAATGGGATGATGACAATGTTCTGGAACTAGACAGAGGTGATGGTTGCACAGTATTGTGAATAGATTAAATGTCACTGAATTGTACACTTTAAAATGGTTAATTTAGTCTGAAAACGGTGGCTCACACCTGTAATCCCAGCACTTTGGGAGGCCAAGGTGAGAGGATTGTCTAAGCCCACAGGTTTGAGACCAGCCTGGGCAACTTGGCAAGACCTCATCTCTACAATAAATCAAGAAAAATTAGTCAGGTGTGGTGCCACATGCCTGTAGTTCCAGCTACTTATAAGGCTGAGGTAGAAGGATTGCCTGAGCCCAGCAGGTCAAGGCTGCAGTGGCCGTGAGCATGCCACTGCTCTCCAGCCTGGGCAACAGAGTGAGACTCCTACTGAAAAAAAAAGGTTAATTTTATATGTGGATTTTACCTTATAAAATGAAACCTGTTTGCTGAATTCCCTGAGGACAGGCCCCCAAACTCCCAAGGACCACAGGTCTCACCTGTTTACTGTGCACTTGAGATAACTCAGGCTCAGTGTGTGACATTGAAAAGTACGCCCCTAAGGGAACACTTCTACACTGTTGGGGGGAGTGTAAACTAGTACAACTTCTGTGGAAAACAGTTTGGGGATTCCTAAAAGATCTAAAAATCGATCTTTCTTACGACCCCGCAACCCCCCTACTGGGAATATACCTGGAGGAACTCAAATCACGCTATGAAAAAGATACCTGCGCACACGTTTATTGCAGCATTAGTCACAATAGCAAAAACATGGAACCAACTGTGCTGTCCATCAAAAGAGGACCAGATTTTTAAAAAATGTGGTACATATACATGATGGAATATTACACAGTCATAAACAAGGGCAAAATTATGAACTTCACGGCAACTTGGATGGACTTAGAGTCTATAATGCTGAGTGATCTATCACAGAAACAAAGAACTGAGTACCACATGTTCTCATTCATAAGTGGACCTTGAACAATGATCATAATACTATAAGAAAGGGATTAGC
>NW_007246030.1:339774-371042 GCF_000164805.1 Carlito syrichta
CAGAAGGGTACCTGCATAATGAACATTTGTATACCTAACCCTGAATTGTACCCCACATCTTTAAAATTAAAAATTAAAAAAAATTCCTGTGGTAGTTGAAATAAATATGCAAACTTTTTACCATGATAAAAGAAAGAGAAAAGTGCTCCCCATGGCACTGACCTCCCAGGGTCCCATAGCGGGTGGTCCCCAGCTGGGTTCTTGGGAGGAGGCAGGGCCAGGACAGAAGGTGGGGTCAGAACAGGAGAGGCAGGGTCGGAACAGGAAGAGGAGGGATTAGGATAGGAGGAGGTGGAGTCAGGATGGGAGGAGACGGGGTCATGATGGGAAGAGGGGGTGTCATGATGGGAGGAGGTGGGGTCAGGACAGTGAGAAAGGTATGGAGATGTGACTAAGTAACTCCTTGTAAAATTTACTAGAATTAAAATTATTTTATTTCAAAAGTTTATGCTATGCTGTTTTCATAAACACATATTTTAAAATAACTGAAGGTATTTTATTCATTCAAATTAATTTACTGAGCACCCACTCTTGTGTAGTTCTATGTTTCAGTTGTGGCCAACTGGGGTTGGCTGGTTGTGGGAGAGGCACAGGCAAAATTACAAGTGCTGTGCAAGGAAATAACTCAGAAGATGTCCCCAGTGGGACCCATTAAGTCTTGAGTGTTAAGGTGGGGGCTTATGGGAGAGAGGAGTCTCTTGGTGGACCAGAGGTTGCAGCCAAGTTTGTGGAAGAGATAGAAATGCAGAGGCTTGGGAAGTGAGTGTTGTGTGGGTAAGGGTTGGGAGTGGGCCTGAGTACCTTCCACACTCAGACAACTAAGGACACGACAGCCACCAGGTACCCTGCCTCCCAGAGGGGACGGTCTTCCTGTGGGAGGCTGGGGTAGGGGCTTAGTTTCCCTCTTAGGGAGTGGGCTACCACCATGTCAATCCCATTGCCCCTACTTTGGGAGCCAGGCCTGGGAAGCCCCGTCCACCTGATGGCCATCTGTTCCCTATAGCCCAGGTACCAAGGAGGGACCAGGGCTTTTGCTCTGAGCTTGCACATTCAAAGTATAGTGGGAACCATTTCACCGCTTTGTAATTAGCTGAAATGTGACGAGGTCTTGGCTACCTTCCAAATGATAAGCTCAGGGTGATATTTTAATGCCCGTCTGGTTTGTATGAAGACTTCTGTAGAGTTTTAGAAGAGTCTTAGGGTCCTAGTTCCTTTCTATGGGGTGAAAACTATTGCAGTTCGAGGGCCAAGTATCCCTCCAACTTTCCTCTCCTTCAAATTGTGCAGCCTCCCCGAGAACGGGGTTTCACCTTGGAAACAGGTGGCATGTAGCCAAACCAGAAAGTGGTAAGCCCCACACTGTCATGGCATCACTTTTCCTGCAGCTGACCAGTTGAACAGGGTAGATGCAGGCATCTTTGGCTGAGCTGAACATTGGAGACTGGAAGTCAGAGCACACAGAATTGGGAAACCATGTGTCCTGCATTTTAGATATCTAACAACTAACCACAATCAACTGTATTATTGACAGCATAATACCAATAAAACGTCCCTGTAGTTCTGATGAAGTGTGTGCAGTTCTGAAGTATGAACAGTACGCATGCCCCTGCCTGTGTGTTTAGGCAGCCAAGAAACTGATCATTCGACAAACACATGAGCTGTGCTTCCTTCTCTTCCTTTCCAAATATTGCTCATGAGAAGTCCTTGGATCTTCACACCTTTTCTGTGGGAGGAGAATCCCTTCAGTTTAGACAGGAGGAGTTGATGAGGGCTGGAGAAAGTTAGCACAGCAAGGCTGTGGTGTTGGTGACAAGAGTGTGGGTGGCGTTTGTGCATGACTGGTCCTTTATACGGGAGGCTGAGCCCAGAGGCACACACCCCAGGAAGTTTCGGAACAGCCAAGGAGGTGATATTTCATGCGAATATGAATTTTGTTCTTTTGAAAACTCACAGCAGGGTTTTAGGGGAGGGAAGAGATCACAAAGGGAGGAGCTCTCCCCTCAATCAATGTCTTGCCCCCCCAGGACACCCAAATCAAAAAGCCTCACAGAAATTCTCCTTAGGAATGCCCACCTTCTTCTCCCTAAGGAATTGAAGTTGGTTGTTGAGGGAGGAAGGGTTGGGTCACCTAGAAACAGCCCAACATTGAGGGAATGGGAGGCACTGGTCTTTACTCCTTTGTGTTGGAGGCTAAGCCAACATGCTCACTCTGGGTTCCTGGGCCAGGGCAGATGCCATTAGACATCTGTGCTGCGAGGATTTCAGCACAAAAGGAGCCTGGTGTACTTCACAGGGACCTGGATGGTGTAGGCAAGCCCCTGGCTCTGCATTTTCTGAGTTGTCTTGAGTGCCATCCAGGGCTGGGCTGTCCTGACCAGGTCCCCATCCAGCTTTTGCACCGTGTCATTAAACATTACAAAAGGTGTGGAAGTGAAGAAGAAAGACTTCTCAGCTTTGGAAATTCTGTTCTCCTCAAGATGGAGGAAGTTCTCAAGGTCAGATGCTACGTGATAAACTTGCCAGAAGTTCAAGGGTAAAAATGGTCCTGGCTTAGCCCCCCAGGTATGGCCAACTTGACAAAATCAGTAATGGAGCTGGGGATCCCAGGCTGTCCCAAGGTTGGCAGTGTAGGTCCTGGTATTCCTTGGAGAATCAGACCTGTCACCATGTTGCAAACCTCCTGTGTGAAGGTGAGATGTGATACCTGGCGGGTAGCAGAGGCTGTGTTCTGGCAGATTGACTCACTTCTGATTCTTCTTTCAAGTGAGCATTTGGCCTCCTTCAATGCCCTCCATGGGGAGAGTGAGCTGGAACCAGCTTGGCCTGGTGCTCAGATCATTCTCGGTTTACCCTCAGCTACCACCCTCAAGCTGTTTGATCTTGGACAGCTTGATTGGTCTATCTGGGCCTCAGGGATCCCGTAAGGGGGACTCACATATCATGGCTCCCTTCACCGTGTAGCTCCTGCCCCCTCCCTTCTCTTCTTTCTAGTTCCTTGTCTGAAGGTGTCTCTCCAAGGGGCTAGGGCACAGAGGGGCCATGAAGTGAACAGAGAGGTGTCACCATAGAAGCCAAAAGTGGGATCACCAGGAAGGCAGCCAGATGGCAGGAGGGGCTGAGGGGTCTGGGTGGTTGAGTCTGAGGAGAGGCAGGTTTGTGTGGGGCAGGGAAGGGGAAGGGAGGTGATGCAGGTTGTGGACTTGGACATCCTACACCATGTCCCATGTCCTCAGCACATTCCTCCACAGGCCAAGTTACTGCCTTGGGAATCTGAGGTCGGCAGCCCTGAGCTCCTTCTCCCTGCAGCTGGTGTTGGGATCTGCTGGGCTCGGGGGATGCACTCTTCTGGGGATGGGGCTAGGCAGAGCTGGAGGGACCTGCTCTGGCAGCCTGGGTGGCTGGACACCATGGAGCCAGGTGAGGGTCAGACCTCCTGTGTCAGGGAGACCAAGAGCTTAACTTAGCCTGTGGGTTGCTGAGCTGTTGCAAGCCTCCTGGAGGCTGACTGGGACTTTGGCGGTGCCGTGGCAACTGGGTGACTGCAGGCCATCTCCACAGCAGCGCCCCTGACACTGTCCTGCATTCTCATTAGTTTGAGGGACCCTTGGGGTTGCCTTGGAGCTCAGCCCTGCGGGTGGCTGAGGCCAGAGGCTTAGACTCTGGTGTCAGAAGTAAATGAAAGGCGGCGAAGAATGAGCGAGGGATGTGGAGCCCAAGTCTCATGGGGCTGGGTGGCTCTGTGGGCCTCCAGCCGTTGACAGCAGCCTGGCAGGCAAACACAGAGAAAATTATGATGGGAATGGAGATTTTTGACCAAACTGTGAAGAATGAAGGTGCTTCTGGCATAAGGGTCCAGGCCCTGAAAAAGACTCAGGAGAGCAAACATGGAGGAGCACTGGTTTGTGCAACTGCTACCTGTAGTTGGTGGGGCCTGGTGGGGTGCGCATGCTGACAGGAAGAGGGTTGGCCTGAAGAAGCCCCTGCTCACCTGTGGTGGGGTCTTTTCCCTCATGTATGCTGGAGGGTGGCCCTCAGGTCTGCCGTCCTCAGACACTCATGTCCCCACCCACCCAGCCTCAGATCCTGTGTCCTTCATGCTCAGGTGGGACAACATGGAGCAGGCACTGCCTCTGAGGTGTCACTCCTAGGTAGTTAATTCTGAGGTGCCAGATTCAATGACTGTCGCCCTGAACAGGAGTGAGGTTTGTCCCAGAAGGGCAGGAGAGACAAGCCAGAAGAGTATCACTGGTTTTAAAAGGTAAAGGCACTGACAAGCTCAACACAGACATAGGTATTGTTTGGAAAAGGCTGTGTCTGGTGGGAAATTGGTCCTCTGGCATGAGGGTCCAGGCACTGAAGATCAGATCTAAAGCATTTCAGGATGACAGGATGATGCTGAAGAATGGCAAAGAGAAATTTAGGACTCTTTCAGAGATTAGATTAACATTCAGAGATTTGCTCACCAAGCAGAGAGCCCAACAAGCTTGGTTGTCTCTCTGCAGGCTGGTGGATGATCCCAGCTTCTTGGCACTTTCATCTAATGCCTACAATCTATGAGATGGTTTTAAAATAGCGGTTCTGACTCTGTAAGCCCTATAATGAATTGTTTTATAGCCTCAAGGTGTGTGTGGATGTCACCCCAGTAACCTAACTGGCAAAAGTTAGGAGGGCCCTACACGTGGACGTCAAGAAATGTTGTTTAGATGTGATGTACGAGTCCATGGAGGACCTGTGCCACCTGGGTCAAAGTGGGGCTACAAACCCTACTTGGGGCTACCTGGTTGGAGTCCAAGTTTACCATACAGAATGTAGGAACCTCAGAATAAGGACGTTTTCCATTTAGAATCTGACCTTGATGTGCAAAGAACATAAGCATCTTACCTAGGTATTATTTATTCAATCAACATTGTCCAGAGCCTCCTGTGTGTACAGGGTTGTTGGTCGGGTAGATACATACCATGTGCCTCCACTCTGTTCCCCCAAGAGCCTGCCCTCTGCTTCCTCCAATTACCATCTTCGGGACACTGGCATTTCATATGCTGCTGTATGTGTTCTATGTGCACGTAAACTTGGAGTTGAGCAAAATCAGACCAGTTTCTTACCTGCAGGACTTGTCAGAAACTTTAATGTATCCATCATGTGTCTCCTTAAGCAACAGGGAGGATGGCTGGCACAGACTGAGTGGGGTCTTGGGTGCCTGACGTGATGGTTTAAAATAGTCTGCAAATTATTTGATGTTCCTCCCTACAAAGGGTGGGGCCTAGTTTCTCCCCCTTGAAGATGGGCCAGACTTATTGACTTGCCTCTGGTAAGTAGATTGTGGTGGGAGTGGTGCTGTGTGACCCCTGAAGTTGGGTCAGAAAAGTGCAGCTTCTGTGGGGTGTGCTTGGTTACTCACTCTGTTGCAGGACCCTGGAGCAGTCTGTGAGAGGCTCATACAGGAAGAAACCAGGTCTCCCCAGACACTGAGGGAGCAAAGCCTTGGCCCCAGTTGAGCTCTCAGAACACTAGCCTGTGCAGACACTTTGACTGCCACCCCATGACAGATGCCAGAGCACACAGCTGAGTGGCCCCCAACCCCTGAATAATAGATGCTGAGGCTAACACATATCTGTTGCTGTTTTAAGTCACTGAGTGTTGTTCTGTAGTACTAGCTAACTGATAGAGCTGGTGTGGAGGTTGGGATTCGTGCTGGTGGGGGTGGGAGGTGTAAGATGGTGCCTTGCAGGGAGTGGACCTGATGGACAGCTAGGAGAGTGTCAGAGAAGTCCCCACAATAGCAAGGTGTGAGGAGCTGGATGCAGAGCAGTTGACATGGTGGGCATGGAGAGTCTCTGGGAGACTCTCTCAGGGAAAAATAGTACATATCTAGGATGTCTCTTCCGTAGCCATGTACCCAGGTTGTGCCAGGAGGTATCTGTGGAGCTCAGGTCTAGGTGGGCTGGGTTCTGGGGGATGCACTCTGCTTGGGTAAACTGCTCACATCTCTGCCGACCTGCCATGGAGACACGGTGCATGTATCTACAGATATGTACTTTGCGCATGCTCTATTAGTGACTTGTGCAGTGTATCTGATTTTTAAAAAGCATGTTCTTGATATTTGTGCTTTGTTATGTTAATATTTTAATAAAGAATTCTGGAAAATGTATAGGTGCAGGCACAAGGCTGGCACAGAAAGGAGCATGCCTGTGGGCCCTGTTGTAAGGAGAGGGACACAGAGGAGCCCCTGGAGGAAAAGTCACAGAGAACAGTGGTGGCAGCTCCTGTAGGTGGAAGCTCAGGCCCAGGAGGATGGCGGGCATGGGACGGGTGGAAAGAGAACCCCAAAAGCAGAGCATGACTGGGGTCCTCACCATCAGGATGGCTGTCACCACACACAGACAAGCACTGGCAAAGTGGTGGGGAAGCTGGAACCTGAAATCCCGCCAGGGTGCTGTCAGGGGAACAGTTGCTGCTCCTCAAAATACTTAGTGTGGCGCTACCAGGTGACCTAGCAATTCTGCTCCCAGGGCTAAACCTAAGAGAATCAAAGTATATGTCCTCACAAAACCTTGTCCATGGCATTACTTGTAAAAGCTAAAAAGTGGGAACAGTCCCAAAACCCATCAGTGGACAAACAGATTAGCAAAATGCAGTACATCTATACAATGCACAATTAAGCAAAAATGAAAAGGAATGAAGCTTGGACACAGTTCACAACATGATGAACTCAGAAAATATCACTCAGTGAATGGAGCTGTTTACAGACGGCTGCACAGTGCATAGTTTCACACATGTATAATGTCCAGAACAAGCGGCGCCACAAAGAGAATTGGGGTTACCCTATGCCAGGGGCTGGGGAAGAAACAGGGTGACTGCTAATGTGATACACACATGGGGAGGGGACAGGGTGACAGGTTACATGGAGTGGGTTTCCTTTTAGTGAAATGAAGTATCCTAAAATGAGAGAGTGGTGAAGGCTGTACAATCTTGGGAACAACAAAAGAACACCGAATTTATCCTTTACATAGATGGATTTCATGGTGTGATTTTTTTTCTCAGTGAAGTCATTTGAAAAAGAAAAGGAAAGAGAGAGACAAAGAGGGGCAGGTGGAGAGAAAAGAGAGGATGGTAGAGAGAGTGTGTGAGAGACAGGGAGGAGAGAAAAGAGAAAGGGAGATAGAGAGAGTGCGTGAGAGAAAGGGAGGAGAGAGAGGGGGAGAGAAAAGGTGAGGTAGAGAGGGGGGAGAGAGAGAGAAGTGGGGGAGGGAAAGAGAGGAGAGAGAGAAAGAGAGAGAGGAGAGAGAGAGAAGGTGAGGGAGAAGGGAAGAAGAGAGGGAGGGAGAGAGAGGAGAGAGAAAGAAAGGGAGGGAGAGAGGGAGGAAAGAGAGGGAGAGAAAAAGGAAGGGAGAGAGAGAGACAGAAGGAGAGAGAGAAGGTGAGAGAGAGAAAGGAAGAGAGAAAGGAGAGAGGAAGGGAGAGAAAGGAGAGAGAGAGAGTGAGAGGGAAGACGGAGAGGGAGATAGAGAGAGAAAGAGAGGGAAGAGATGGAGAAGGAGAGTGAGAAGGAGACAGAGAAAGATGGGGGGAAGAGAGGGAAAAGGATGGAGGGAGAGAGAAAAGGAAGAGAAAGAGAGGGAGGGAGAGGGAGGGAGAGAGGGAAAGAGAGAGAGGGAGAAAGAGAGATGAGAGAGAGAACAAAACAGAGGGAGGAGACAGAGAGGAAGAGAGAGAGAAAGAGAGTGGGAGAGAGAGAAGGTGAGGGAGAGAGAGTGAGAGAGAGAGAAAAAGAGGGTGAAGAGACAGAGAGGGAGAAAAAGAGGGCAGAGAGAGAGAAAGAGAAAGAGAGAGTGGAGAGAGAGAAGGTGAGGGAGAAAAAGGGAGAGGGAGAGAAAGAGAGGGAGGGAGAGAGAGAAGGTAAAGGAGAGACAGAGAGGAATAGAGAGAGAAAGAGAGAGGGGAGAGAGAAAGAGGAAGGAGAGAGAAAGAGAAGGAGAGGGAAGGAAAGGAAGATGGGGAGAGAGGGGGAGATGTTCGTGGGGAGGAATATGGCAGAGGAACATTGTGGCATGTGTCAGGAGCCCAGGTAGAACTGTAGCTGGAGACAGGAGCTGGGGCATGGGCAGCAGGGAGGGTTTGGGACCTGCCTGCATCCTGCAGGTGAATGACTGGTAAACTGAGGCCTTGTAGCTTTCTTAAAAGAGGAGAAAAAGCCCAGTCTGGCATGCAGGGTGGTCTGGGGCTCTCCCGACTATCAGGAGTGAAGGAAGCCGGGTGTGTGTGTGTGTGTGTGTGTGTGTGTGTGTGTGTGTGTGTGTGTGTGTCCTTGGGGTGAGTCTGTATGGTGGAGGCATTTCCTTTCACCAGAATGGGGCAGGGTCCTGGATTGCAGGACCTTCGGTGATTGTGACTCCACAAGAGGAGTGGCTAAGTTCTGCTTTCTGAATGCATGCTGCCGCCCACAGCAAACTGAAAGGACCGAAGGCTAGTTTCTTTCCTGTGAAAACATGGTGTTGGAGGCAATGGATGTGATCTTTGTTTCATTTGGGACAGGGGTACCTATGCAACTGAGGGCTAATATCTGGGTGCATAGGATTCATGGGCTCATTACTTTGACACACAGCAGTGGTGACCAGAAGCATGTTTCAAAGTGGAAACTACAGTCGACAAATCAGTGGAGGAATCAGCAAAGGAGAGAGGCATGGGCTCCTCCACAGAGCTGAAATCTGTCCCCTCAAGTGCCAGGCAGATGCACCCACTCCAACACACACTGCTGCTGGCGGAGTCATACTAGAGAGAATCCGAGGTCAGGAAGTTGCTTGGCAGAACCAAGGTGGGAGGTTAGAAAGTGGCTGCAACCATCTTGGCACCAGCAAGAAGAGAAAAATCACCATGATGTTGATGCAGGGATGTCGTACATGGCAATGGCATCACATGAGAAGTGCCATCAAGGAGTTGTTTTGGTTTTTTGCCTTTTAGAAAAATGTCAGGAATCCAGAGACCTTCAGATGCAGAGCTTGAGACCTTGGGCAAGCTCAGAGGACAATGCATGGGCCACTTGATCGTGGCTCGAAGGCCAAAAGCTCAGTTCTGTGACGGCTGGGAATCCCTGGCTGCAGTTCAGGGCCGAATCTCAAGGTGTGACAACCAGAGCAACAGGATAAAGGAGTCAGAGCAGGTTGATGAGGAAGAGAAAGGACATGGAAGGACTGGAGAACACAGCATTCCTCACTCCAGTTGAGAGAGCATTTGCTGGCTCCGTGAAGGTAGCAGGGGATGGAGAAGAAAGAGGCTGGGAGGTTTCATCTGGAAACACTCGATATTTTTGAGTGCCGCCAATGGCATGTATGTAAGCAGCACGGCTAATGTCACATCTTCTCCTTGGAGACGGCAGGTGCCCAACCCAGACTATCAGCCTGACTGCGAAGCTTTCGTCAAAGGACATAAAATGAGGGGAAAGGGGCTTGCTGGCCACAGGCGAAACTGGAATGGATTGACATGTGTTAAATACCTCATGTCCTATGAGTTCATAGCTATCCAAAACAACAAGCGAAAAGGAAAAGAAGAACAATCTGGGAAAAGAGATAGAAAGATGCTGGGAACCAACACGTTTTCCTGAAAATGGGTCAGGAAGGAACATAGCAGGTGCCCCTCTTGTCTTTTCTGGATGCATCATGGCCCATCACGAACTTCCCATAGAAAAATTCAGCTAATAGGTGTGAGAGGAATGAAAGATGAAATTAGCTGTAGGCAGCCAAGAACCCTCCGCCGGCGTCTACACTACAGGCTCTGCGAGGGACACACTAGGAAGTAAGGGGACACGCTACTGCCCCAGCAAAGCTGACAACAGTCAACCTCTGTGTCCCTTACAGGCTCACAGGAAAGACAGACAGAGGAACTCACAGGTGGCCCCAGAATGCAGCAAGCCAAAGTGGGAATGTGGGAGTTCCATGAGGGCAAACTATCTGTTCCTTCAGGAAAGAAAAAAAGAGGGAAAAGAGTGTTACTTATAAAACTTGAGACATGAATGAGTTGCAATTTATAGATCTTGTTTGGAATCTGAGTTTTTTTCTTTTTCTTTTTTTTTTTTTTGAGTTGGAGTCTCACTCTGTCTCTCAGGCTGGAGTGTCGTGGTACACTCACGGCCACCCCAGCGTCGACTTGTGAGGCTTTGGTGATCATTCTGCCTCAGCCTTCCACGTAGCTGGAATTACAGGTATGCATTATCACGCCTGACTAATTTTTGATTTTTTTATTGTAGAGACATGGTCTTGTCAAGTTGCCTGGGCTGGTCTTCAGCGGGGGCTGAACCCGCGGGTTCAGGCAATCCACTCGCCTCGGCCTCCCAAAGTGCTGGGATTACAGGCTGAGCCATTGAGCCTGGTCAAGAGATTTCATAATAAAAACATTTAAATACCATTGTCCTCATGGCGTCTACATCCTAGTGTACCTGTGTATGTGTGTGACAGGTAAGACAGCTGAGAAAACTATGTAACATATTAAATGAGAAATGCTGTGAGAAAAATGCTGGGAGGTGTGTGTGGGATGGCAATGTTAGAGGGCTGGCCTCACTGGCCTCACTGAGAAAGCCGGCACCTGGGGGTCCAGACAAGGAGCCAGTGTCCCATGTAAGAGCTGGAGCTGCCTTGGCCCAAGAGGAGGGGCTAGGAGGTCCTCAGCCCTGGTTAGTCCTGGAAGACCTTGGACGTGAAGGCCCTGGAGAGCTCAGGCATCTGTGGCACCAACAAGAAGTTTTATTGGGGCACAAGAGAACAGCTGACTGGGATCCAGCCAGGGACAGGCAAATCCCATGGGGCTTGCATTGAGGATGTGTGTGTGGAGTGAGTTCAATTTGCTCCTAAATTCATTCAAAGGAGCCCAGGGAAGAGGGATGTCCTCTGGCTGCTGCCTAGGCTCCATGGGGATCCTACTGGGGAACCTGGCTGAGAGCCTGCCACCCTTGCCCACCTCCTGAGCCACCCCATCCCACTACAGCCCCAGCGTGCCCCCTCACTCCCCTCAGGCACACAGCCTTGTTCTCTGAGTCTCCTGGGCCCACCCTCTTCCTGGGCAGCCTGACCGTGGCTGGCACCGTCTCACCTCCCACAGCAGCCGGTGCTCCAATATATTCTCATTCCAAGGGTTGATGAGCCAAGCCGGCAGGGCTGCTTTCCCCAGTACTACGGCTTCCATTCTGCTGTCTACTCCAGGAGGATCCCAGGGCTGCTCTGTGGCATCCTACACAGGGTCTTGGGACACCTCTATGAAAAAGGCAGTCTCACATGGGCCAACCACAGGCTGACACGTGCTGAGAATCCCACACAGGCTTCCACAGGGCCCTCTGCACGTGGCTCCTCTATCCCTTTCCCTGCCACACCCCCAGGCTTCTCCAGGCCCAGATGCTCTGAGAACTGAGATTCTGGCTCAGCCTGGCAGCTCTGCAGCCAGTAGCTGGAAATTTGCCAAGAGGATAAATTGCAACACAGTGAGAGAAACAGGCAGTGTCAGCATCTTTTCACCATGTGCTAGTGCCATGAAGGCATCGTGTCACAGCAGAAATGTGCAACATCGGCAGGGAACAGGCATGGGGTGGGTCATACAGGCACACGCTCACCCTCGAACCCCTGGCTCCCGGGGCCTACAGCAGGCAGAGTCTGACTCGATCCTGGGACCCTGGAAACCAGCAGGGTCTGATTTCCAGTCCCTTCAGGCAGGGACAAGTGGGGCTGTTGCTTGTGCAGGAAACTCTGACTCTATTTTTCAGGAATTTGCCAGGGGAGAGGTCATCTGCCTACTGACTGGTGAGAAAGGCCACCTGCATGCTATGACAACTATTTTCAAAGCTGGGCAGATCTCTTCAGTCATCTCTGAATGGATTAATGGGTTTCTCATTCATTCATTCATTCACACAGAAATGTACCCACTCTGTCCCCCTTGCTCTGCTAGGCACTAGGGGTGGCAGAGGCATCTTTGGACAGTGTGACAGCCGTGTGGCTATGTGGGTAGTCAGGCCCAGGCAGCTCTGGGTAGCATGACCAGGGAGGGTCTGCTCCTCGTAACAGCCACTTCGCCTTTCACATATGATAAACTGAGGCTGAGAATGGTGATATGACTGGAGTGGCCAGACTGCTCATGGCCTCTGTGATTCAGCCAGGCTCACACCTGAGTCTGACCCCAGGCCTCTGGAACAAGCAGAGGCCATCAGATGCTATGACTCCAGTCTGGACAGTCCCTGAGGACGTGTGTTGCCACCAGGAGCTCAGAGGGGGTCAGAAGTCAGCACCCACCCTGCACCGACTGGCTTGGGTTTAGTCATTCACTTTGGATGCTCAAGTACCAGGCTCATCATAGCAGTATTGACTCTGTGGGGCATTTGTAAGGAAAGTAGAGAGTTCTGTCTCACAGGGCTGCTAGCTCTTCTAGGGTCCTGTTCTCTGAGTGACCGACCACTGCCCTGCACATTGATGGACACCTGGCATCTCTTTCTGTGGGAATAGCTGACTTGTTTCTGGTTTTCAAATATTTATTATGGAAGAGACTAGTTTATTCATGGAATTCTGAAGCCTGTTTTCTTTGAAGGATAAGCAGGTTTTGGACAATGTGCATTTCTTCCAAGTGTCTATGAGTTTACATTACTATTGCAAGCAAGAAGACCCCCTTGGTACTCAAATGCCTTGTTTAATATTAACGTGTCATTTATATGTGCAGCTGCAGAGGGGCTTTGTCGTGGAATGTGAGGTTTACAGGATTCCGAACTCGGCCTGCTCCATGTCTGCACATGGACACCAGGCACCTTGGGGGCCAAGCTTCAGACTTAAATCCAGAAACGAGTTCTCTAGCTTTAGACTCACAGGCCAGTTGAGTTCAGTAACCCTGTGTCAGAGGACTGATTTAGATTTAGTAACTTTTAATTTTGTCAAAAAAATATTTTAAAAATAGAGCAAGCAACAGTAGATATTATCACCATCGCCACTTTTAGGATATGAAAAAGGACCACGTCAGCATCAAGGATGCTGCTCTAGTGGCTGGGAATGTCCCTTCCGGGGATGACACACACTCTGAGCCCTCCCCTGCCTCCCTGAGCAGCCACCATGACTAGGTTCCTACATGTGGTTGCTGGTTCATGGCACATTCAGATCACAGCCTACAGCTGGCCTTGTGGGCCCTGTGCAGACCCTGTGGTGCAGAGCATGAAGAGGCCCAACGTCAGGCAGGAGGTTGTCTGCCAGGACTTGGGATGTCCCTCTCAGAGCCCTTGCCTAGAGCTCTGTCCACCCTGGAACATGAGGTATCCCCATAAGAACCACATCTGACCATAGGGTCCTGGAGACCCTTTCCAAGGGTTTCCAGAACAGTTTGACAAAGCATTTGTTTTGGTTTTTTTGAGTCAGAATCGCACTCTGTTGCTCAGGCTGGTGTGCAGTAGCACAATCACAGCTCACTGCAGCCTAGATCTCCTGGACTCATGTGATCCTTCCACCTCGGCCTCTCAAGTAGCTGGGACTACAGGTGTGTACTACCATGCCTGGCTATTTTAAAATTTTTTTATAGCCAGGCTTGGTGGCTCAACCTGTAATCCTGCACTTTGGGAGGCTGAGTGGATTGCCTGAGCCCGAGGGTTCGAGACCCGCCTGGGCAACTTGGCAAGACCTCATCTCTACAATAAATCAAAAAGTCAGCCGGGCATGGTAGCGTGTGCCTGTAATTCCGGCTACTCGGAAGACTGAGGCGGAAGGATCGTCGGAGCCCAGCAGGTCGAGGCTGCGGTGGCCGGGAGCGGCCACTGCACTCCAGTCTGGGTGACAGAGTGAGACTCCAACTCAAAAAAATTTTTTTTTGTAGAGACAAGGTCTCACTATGATGCCCAAGCAGTTCTCAAACTTCTGCGCTCGATCAATCCTCCCTCCTCAGCCTCAAAGTGCTGGGGTTACAGGTGTGGGCCACCGTACCTGGCCAGACAAAGCATTTGTTCATTGGACTAATATTTGTAGAATTCTTACTATATATAGCACTTTCAATCAACAGCAGATAGTTCCTTCTGCGGATGACATGTGCACACTAGGAACCACCACCCAGGAAGGCACCCCTACACCGAGCTTGGCCTGTGAGTTGTTCTCACTGATTCTTAACCTTGCAACCCGTTTTAGGGAAAAGAGGCAAAGTGGGAAGAGTGCAGATCTCAGATCTGAGAAGGGACCTGGGGGAGGCCCCTGGCATCTGGCAGACCTCCCTTTCCCTGGCTCAGCTCAGAAGTCTACATGAGGCCCCCAAGTTTGCAGCGGGATTCACCAGACTGTCCTGGGTTTTCCAAGCACAGCATGTTGTGTTTATGAGGTCCCAGTGCTGAACAGAGGAGAGGAACTCTGGTGTCTGTGTCCCACTTGTGGCTGTCCACCTCTCAGTTCTTATCCAGATATTTGGCTGGGGTTTCCCAGAGGCTGGGTTCTTGGGCTTGCATCCTTCCAAAGGAGTGTGGGCAATGTGGGGGATGCTGAGCTTCAGACAACTGCTCAGTAGACTGGACCCTCCCAGGGACAGATGACCTGAGAAAATGCAGTTGCCTTTGTTTGAAGCCACTGAGGTCTGCAGGAACTCAGTGGATAAGCCTTCACCTCCACTGTGCCTGGGGCTGAGCCAAACTGGGGTCAGAGCCAGGCCAGAGGGTGGCCACTTCCTGTTTGGACCTAGCAGGTGCAATTCACTGTTACTAACGAGGCGGAAGGGCCAGGCCCCTCCACAGACTTACAGCCATTGCTTCATTCACCCCTGACGCAGTGTAATAGGCAGTGTGTTTACAAATTTCCCAGTTCAAAATGTGTAAAAGGTACTCACTCCTCCCACCTCCTCTCTCACATGCTCAGTTTCCCCCTCAGGAGAGGCAGCCTTCAGTAATAGTTCCTTCTGTGACTTCCAGCAGTCTTCTAATGCACAGACTGTTTAGTACAAATATTCCCAACTCTTACATAAACTGCTGCATATTTTTAATATATATGCTTTTCTGAATGTTATGTTAATATTTTAAAAAATTTATTTCATCTTTGTAATAGACTTTTTTTTTAGGTTTACAGAAAAATTGAGAGGAAGTAGAGGGAGTTCCCACATTCCCCACATCCAGTTTCTCCTGTTAAGAGAAATGATGTCTCAGCATTGGCTCATCTTACATGAGAATGAACCAATGCTGAGGCATCATTATTTACTAAAGTCTACACTTTATCACATTTCCTCAGTTTCCCCCTCATGTCCTCTTTCTGACCAAGGATCACACATCACATTGAGTTCTTATGTCTCCCTGGGCTCCTCTGGGCTAGGGTGGTTTCTCAGACTTCCTAGTTTTTGATGACCTGGACAGTTTTGAGGAGCACTGGCTGGGTGTTGTGTAGATGGCCCATCTATTAGGATCTATCTGTTGTGTTTCTTGTGGTTAGACTAGGGTTTGGGGTTTGGGGGAGGTTGACCGCAGTGGTAAGAGCCCTTCTCATCACATCACGTCAAGGACGTGTGCAATCAACAACTTGTCACCGTTGGCGTTGGCCTTGTCACCTGACTGAGGTGTCTTAGTTAGGTTTCCCCATTGTAACGTGACTCCTTCCTTCCCTTTCCATACTGTGCTCTAGGGAAGGAAGTCACCATACACAGCACACATTTAGAGGTTGCATATTTCTTTTTAATTGTTATTTCTTGGAGATCTTTTTTTTTTTTTTTTTTTGAGTTGGAGTCTCACTCTGTCGCCCAGACTGGAGTGCAGTGGCCGCTTCCGGCCACCGCAGCCTCGATCTGCTGGGCTCCAGTGATCCTTCTGCCTCAGCCTTCCAAACAGCTAGAACTACAGGCGTGCGCTACCATGCTCGGCTAATTTTTTTTTTTTTTTTTTTCTTTATTATAGAGATGAGGTCTTGCCAAGTTGCCCAGGCGGGTCTCGAACCCGCAGGCTCAGGCAATCCACTCACCTCAGCCTACCAAATGCGCGGGATTACAGGCTGAGCCACTGAGCCTGGCTCGGAGATCTTTTTATATGGCTTCAAAAATGTCTTTGCATTCTTTTCACACTTGTATAGTATTCCATTGTATGTGCATGCTATGATTTATCTGACCGGTTCTTTCCTTGATGTGTATTTAGAATGTAAATAACATTGGACATACACACTTTTTGAAATATTATTTTACATGGATTTGATAAATTCTTAGAAATGGAACTGTGGGTCAGAGCCATATGCATTTGTAATTTTGTTAAATTCTGTGAACTCTCCCTCCACTGGAGTCTGTGCCATTTCATACTCCCACCAGCCACAGCTGTGGCTGTCTGCCAGTATCTTGTCAAATGCTTGCCTTTCACTAATCAAATATATGAAAAAATTTTTCTCAGGGTAACTTCCAGTTCTCATTTATCTTATTATGAATGACTTGGAACATCTCTTAGCTGTCCAATGGCTGTTTTTATTTCTTTTGTCAGTGAACTATTTGTCAGTTGATCTGTTAGAGTTTTTCATAAATAAAGAAGGCTAGCTCTTTACCTGCAATATAAATAGTTTGCAAATTTTTCCCATATGCCATCTCTCTTTTAACTTTGTCCTGCTATAGCCATTTTAGCTATGAAAAAGTATATTTTAGGTAAACATTTTCTAAGTTTTCTCTTATGGCTTCTGGATTTTGCGTCATGGTTTAACAAGCTTTCTCCACTTTAGATTATAAAAGGCTGTTCTTACTCTTTCTTCTAGCACTATCATGGTTTTACTACTTCATTTCTTTTCTTTTCTTTTTTTTTTGAGTTGGAGTCTCACTCTGTCGCCCAGGCTGGTGGGCAGTGGCATGCTCACGGCTACCCCAGCATCGACCTGCTGGGCTCTGGTGATCCTTCTGCCTCAGCCTTCCATGTAGCCGTAACCACAGGCATGCGCTACCACACCTGGCTAATTTTTGATTTATTGTAGAGTTGAGGTCTCACCAAGTTGCCTGGGCTGGTCTTGAACCTGTAGGCTCAGGCAATTTACTTGCCTCGGCCTCCTAAAGTGCTGGGGTTACAGGCTGAGCCACCAAGCCTGGCCTGCTACTTCATTTCTTAACATTTTGATCCCCTTAGCATGATGCTGGTGTCTGGTGTGAAGTGTGTGTCTAATTTATGGTATAGGCTCCCTAGCTGTTTGAATATTATTTATTAATAGTACTTTTTTTCTCCACTGATATAAGTGCTACCTTAGGCTTTTCTTCTGTACTACATTCTATTTCATGAGTCTGGCTAGGCAGGTGCCAGGCATTAGTTACTACTATGTGCCTCTTTTGTAGATTAGAGATACAGAGAGCTGATATCTGCCCCTAAGTTCAAGGGACAGTAGGGTGGAGCCAGGCTTTAAACCCCCTGTGTCATGTCATATGCTGTCCTGCCTCTTGACTCTGTGTTTACTCATCCACATTTCTTCTTTCTCCCATTAGACATAATGACTTAGGAATGACTAAACAGTAAAACGTTTGAGTTGCTTATCTATGTACTTAAATCAAAAAGGACATCATGTTATCTGGGGCCCACAGAGGCACTGAGTGGGACCAACTGGTTGTGATACTTATCTCTGAAGAGCAACCGTTTTCTGTAAAGAGACTCACTAGATGGTTCTTTAGCTCCGGGTGGAAGTTCAAGCTAGGTCATCATCTTCTGCTTTTCCTACTGCCTCTCCCTTTACCCGGTCTGCTTAACTGGGGCACTCTTTGCCCCTCCCCTGCTGGAATGTTCTTCCATCACTCATCTGTGAACATGCTTCACCTGCTCTGGGTCGTGCCTCCCTGAGTCCCCCCAACCCTGCTGGGCAGAGTTGATGTCTTCCTATCTGGACTACTTGCCTCCTCACACACCTTCACTGGACATGATGAAGTGTATGTGTGTCTTTATCTTTACATTAGGAAGGCAGCGCTGGGCTCTGCTTCTTGGGGTCTCCAATGGTCAGGACCCACAGGTGACTGAAGAGGGAACCGACTGAAGGACCTCATGGTTTTTAGACTATTTCATGGATTGCAAATGTTTACTTTGGCTTTGGATAACCTGCAGGTATGTACAATTTTACTTAACTTGTGAAGCAGGGGACTATGGTCTCATGCTCATGGTTTTGCTTCTGACTGTGAGTCTGACTTCTGTGCCACTGCATGTCAAAAGTGGCCGTGGACTTCCTGGTGCTGGAGAAGTCTCTGTGTGACCCTCCTGCGGCCTCACTGCCCCCCACTCTCCCCACAGCTGCTCCCCCTCGGGTAGATCCTGGGCAGAGTGACTAAGTGGGTGAAGCTGGACATCCTCCCCAGAGCCCCCCTTTACCTCCTGGCGCCTCTCTGAGTCCCTTTCCTCATTCCCTTTCTCCCGACTCATGGTCAGCTGACCTCTTGGATATGTCAGTGACTCATAACTTAGAGTGTTTTCCTTCCTGGGTATAGTCATTTTCTCTAAGGAGGCCCTAGAGCATCAATAGGCACCTTCCCCCCCCGCCCCCTCCCCCTGCTGCCCCAGATAGGCACTGACATTGGTGAAGTGGAGGTTGGCACTCAGGGCCTCCAGAATCCAGAGAATAGGCACCTCCACCCAGTTGCCTGTTATGAAGCAGTCTGGAGGAGGCAGAAAGCCCTGTAGTACGGGTACCATGTGGATATGCACCTCCAGGGTCAACCTGGCTAACCTACCTGTTCTGTGCCTAAAGTTTGCCTGTGGTCTTCATTCAGAGGCTATAGAGTAGCCCTGAAGGATGAGGTTCTGGGCCCATTTGGAGTCAATGAGAGTAAGTCTATTAGTTCATAAGACAGCCTTATTGATCCATTCTAGAAAGCCTCATGCCCACAGATCATTAACCCAGGAGACATCTATGGCCACAGAGCTGTGGGTTTTGAGAGAGCTATATTCTGCCATGTGTGAATCTCACTGTGTGGCACAAGGAGGGCCGAACATTGTCATACCAGTATAAATGGCTTTTATACAGTGCACATTTAATGCACACAGTTGAGGAGGACTGCACGCTCTCATCCTTGATTCCTCCACCATGACGCCCATATCTGTGCCTGCCCTGCAGCTGCAGCATCTCAGACATACATGTAGGGTCAGCGGTGACAGGAGCTCACACATAAGCTGTAGTGTCACTTGCTCTATTTAATAAAGCAGCAGATTTTGTCTTAGTTTTATCCTGTTAGGGAGTTAAATGTCAGTCATCAAAAATGCCAGTGAGGCTGGGCACAGTGGTTCATGCCAGCAATCCTAGCATTTTGGGAGGCCAAGGTGGGAGAATTACTTGAGCCCAGGTGTTTGAGACCAGCCTAGACAACATAGTGAGACCTCATCTCTACAAAAACATTAAAAAAACTTAGCTAGTCATGGTGGCATGTGTCTATAGTCCCAGTTACTTGAGAGACTGAGGCTGGAGTCTCACTTGAGCCCAGCAGTTTAAGACTGCATTGAGCCATGATTGTGCCACTGCACTCCAACCTGGGTGACAGAATGGGACCCTGATTCAAAAAATAAATGCCAATGAAGGATAACAATTTCCTTCAAAAGAAAAAGGAATGTGAAAACTTAAGAATCCAGAAGTCACCGGGGCTTGGTGGCTCATCCTGTAATCCCAGCACTTTGGGAGGCCGAGGCAAGTGGATTGCTTGAGCCCATGGGTTAGAGACCAACCTGGACAATTTGGTAAGACCTTGTCTCTACAATTAAAAAAAAAGTCAGGCTTGCGCACCTGTAGTTCCGGCTACTTGGAAGCCTGTGGTTTCATAAAGCAGCAGATTTTGTCTTAGTTTTATCCTGTTAGGGAGTTACATGTCAGTCATCAAAAATGTCAGTGAGGCTGGGCACAGTGGCTCATGCCAGTAATCCCAGAATTTTGAGAGGCCAAGGTAGGAAGATTGCTTGAGCCCAGGTGTTTGGAAGGATTGCCAGAGCCCAGCAGGTTGATGCTGGGGTGACTGTGAGTGTGTCACTGCACTCCAGCCTGGGCAACAGAGTGAGACTCCAACTCAAAAAAAAAAAAAAAGAAAAAAGAACCCAGAAGTCTTCTGTGCAGGGTGTGGCGTGGTGGTGAAGACAGGGTAGGGACCTGTCCCAGGCAAGGAAGATCTGTCCAGGGCTGCTGGACACAGGCAGGAAGCTCCTTGAGCTCTGACAGTCCCTAACCCACCCCTCACATTCACTTCCGGTTTTGTTATTTGCATAATTAATTGTCAGGGAATTAAAAGGGGAGTAGGGGAAGATGTAGTTAGACATGAACAAGGATGCACTTTCCCTGGTGAATGGGGCTTTGTTGGATGACTTGTCCCCTAAGAATGTCTGAGTCAGATCCAGACAAATGGAAGAAATTAGGCTGGGATGTTAGAAGATCTTATGCCTCACCCTGTGGAATCACATGGGGCTTATTCTGGACATCACTTTCTCTTCCCTCCTCTGGTGTTACTTAAGGCTCCATGTCCTACTCACCTGACCTTATGTTCCTCCCACGGAGCCGCAGGGCCACAGCTGTGTCCACTTGCGTCAACCAATATGCTACCTGAGAGAGGCTGGAGCTCAAAACTAACCCTGGGCATGGGGCAAGTCCCAGGCAGTGGCTTAGGCTGTTTTTATCATTTTCCTTGAACCAACAGATGTGTCTGAGTCAAAATAGAAAAGATGGGGAAGAAATTCAGAAGCAGGACATAAGCTGTCCAGTTCGCTGCCACACACTTGAAGTTGTGTTGGGTGCCCACTTGGGGCTGGCATCTTCCTATCCCATGACCTCACAGTGAGCACAAGAGACAGTGCCCCGGTTCCTGAGGGCCACATGTTCCATCAGGCAGAAGGATGGCAGCAGGATGACAGCAAGTGAGTGCCCAAGACAAGTTACAGAGGGCACGTATTATGCCAGGAGCCAGGGTCTTGGTGGCAGGCTTGTCTGGGTGAAGCTGGAGGTAGGGTGGGCCCTGCCACTGTGCCCTTGAGGCCAAGGGGTGGTGGGCTGCTGATATTCTTGGGCCCAGGGTAGTGACCCTCCAGATGGGCATGATATCTAGGGGTGAGGGACAGTCACATGGATGTGTGTTGGGTGGCAGAGGTTGGTGGTAGTTGAAGTCTTCCCATCAGGCTGCTATGCCTCCCACCTACCTTATGGTGATAAGCCCTCCTTGCCCTCACCTGGTGGCACAGTCCAGCCTACTGTAACTAGAACCACAGGGTTCTAGTTTTTCTCATTTCTGTGCTAAGTGAGAGTAAATCTAATTTCTTAAGCAGTGAAACTATTCCTGCACAAAAGAACCAAGGCTGGATTCCACCAGGAAGGAGCAGAGGCCATCAGGTTTGTGCTGGGAGTGAGCTGGGAACATGGGCCTCAGGGCCTCCTGTGCCCAGAAGAGAGAGGGGCCAAATTGACAGCTGCAGGCAACGAGCCTGGGCTACCCAAGCAGTCAGGGACTGTGTGTTACCTGTTAGTCTCTCGCCTTCTTTTCCATCCAAACATATCAGGGGATAAGGGCAGACTTCAGTCAGGAGCTCTGGCGTGGAAGGCAGGCGATTAAACTGGAGGCTAAAGCCTGTGCTCCATCCATTAACCCTACGGGCTTACCCATGACCCCATCAAGATCCCAGGTCACCATGGCTCCCACTCAATGTTTTGTCTAGTATTTTCTATTAGTTGTATAAACTGATGATAATAAATTACAAACAAATGAAAAGTCTTTATAGTCTGTGTGCTGAGTATTGGGAAGCACTGAGGCTTGCTGTGCTTCATTTGATCCAGAAAAACTCTCAGAGGGAAGAATTATTATTATTATTTTTTGAATTGGAGTCTCATTCCACTGTCCAGGCTGGAGTGCAGTGGCACACTCACAGCCACCCCAGCGTTGACCTGCTGGACTCCAGTGATCCTTCTACCTCAGCCTTCTAATTAGCCGGAACCACAGGTGCGTGCTACCACACCTGGCTAATTTTTATTTTATTTTATATTTATTGTATAGATGAGGTCTCGCCAAGTTACCTGGGCTGGTCTCAAACTCGCGGGCTCAGGCAATCCACTCGCCTCGGCCTCCCAAAGTGCTGGGATTACAGGCTGAGCCACTGAGCCTGGCTGGGAAGAATTCTTATCGCATCTGATTTCTAGATGAGGCATATGATGCTCAAGGACATGGGTGGCTGAGCTTCATCAGGACCCAGAGCCCTTCCTCTTTCCCTTGTGTAGTATGGTTTCGTCTGAGTGAACCTAACTGCATTTTTGCTGTTCCCTGTGGCGTAAGTCACCCTGTGCACCTTCACTACATGGAGAACTGGGACGGTCCTGAGGGACTGAATGGGTTATGATAAGAAACATGAAATGGAAGAGGAAAGGGCAGGAGATGGTACAGGAAATCCCCAGTGCTGAAATCAGGGCCTGATGGGCACCATGGTGTGACCAGGCTCCCAGGACTGAGTCTCTTGACCTTGGTCTTCCTTTCAGTGTGGTCACAGGTTCGCCATCAGGGAGAGAGCAGAAGGGAGATGTATGGACACTGCACCACAGCTCTGGTCTGGGTGGCTACTGCCCCAGGCAGGGAGACTGAGGTGGCAGCGAATGGGGCCTCAGTACCCCCTGAACTTTCCGGTTATGTTTCAATAGGGTACTTACCTTTCTTTTCAGGCCAGCGTGAGTGTGGCTTATGTCACCTTAGTTACCTTGAGATGAGATGGGTGTCTTATTATGGGAAAGGGGATGCAGGTGGGAGATCTGTTTGGTTCAGTCAGGAGGTGGGAGGGAAAGGCCTTCATGTCACTCAGAACAAACATTGCCCAAACGCTGTCTTATGCAGACTGTTGCTTTACGAATAAAAGGTGAAGAAAGGAATAATCTATAGCCCTTGAAAGAAAAATGAGTAAATGGATAAAGAACTGAAACCCTTAGTTCATGGATGACCAGAGGCCAGTGGGCTTCTTTGAGGGGTTTCCAAGGCTTGAAGACCTCTTAGGAAAAATGCTCTCAGAGAGGAAGGACACAGTATACCTGTCCCAGTCTCCTAAGACTGAATAATGAATAGAACTTGCCTACTCAGAAGATCCAGGGATACTGTACCCACACATCTATTCACTCACGCTGTCAGGCACAGCTTGTGTCCATCTGTGCATGTCCTGTTAGTGCCTCATTGGGGTGACACCTGTAGACACCTGAGTGTGTCCCTTCATTATGTTCTGTTAGTTTGCCTCAATGAGGTGACACCTCATGGACATGATTGACAAGGATGGGAACCTAATGGCAGCCAGGAGAAGTCCTTACAATGTAACTGAGATTTGCCTTTGGTGAGGCACTAGAAAGACTTGTGCTCAGGTTTTTGGAGCTTCCCAGTCCCAGAATATTGGTCCCACCTCCAGGAAATGCCCTTGGCAATCTGCTGAGAGAGATACAGTCAGGATGAACACCCTTGTGATGGGACAGGTGTGTGAAGGGTTCCAGCTATATGTCCTGCCATGGGCCTCTCTCTTGAGATGTGCCCCACTGTCCAGCCGCTGTCACCTCTGAGTATGCACTGGGTGGTATTCAAATCTCTACATTGAGGTATCAGTCACTGGATTAATTGCTAACTATATAGGCAAACAGACATCAACACAGATAACCATTTTACACCTTCGAGGCCCTGTTTTCTGTTTGATTATCCTAAAGATTCATGAACTCTTAAGGCAAGTATGGATCTTAGAAACTTTACCCTATCATTAAAAAAATGAGGAAACTGTAGTCTGGAATGAAGCGATTTGCCTGAAGTTTGGCAGCAGATTCTAATGTGTTCTAGTCTATTCTTCCAGGCTGGAGTTTTCTTCCTCACCTCATGGCCATGGTCCTTGAATACCAGGAAGTAAGGGGAGTCAGATGGAGTGAGGTTATTCAAAGCTCGGGCTGGAACCCAGAATGGCAGGCATACATCAGGCAGGTGAGGAATTTAGATCAGCTATGCAGGTGTGAACCCCACCCTGTTCCTCAGGACATTAACACATACCCAGCCTAGGCAGGCTCACAAGCAGAAAAAAAAAAGGCATCAAGATTAGATGTCTTCTCAGCTAGACTTTAAGTCCAACATCATTCAAGTTTTTCCAAATTAGTTTTATAAGCTTATTATTTAGTTTAATGTGAAAGCCTGCTAAAGACAATTAAAAAATTCCCATGCCTCTTTCTTTTATGAATATAGATGCTTTGCTCCTAAATGAAATATTTGCAAATAAAATCCAGTCTTGTATCAAAAGTATAATTCACTGTATTAATTATCTATTGCATGACAAGTTTCTCCAAACCTTAGGGGCTTAAACCAGAAGATTGTGATCTTGTGGTTTCTGTGGGTCAGGAATTCTTGGCATGGCCTAACTGGGTTCTCCAGCTCAGCATCTCTCTCAAGGATGCTGTCAGGTGTCAGCTGGATTGCAGCCATCTCAAGGCTCAGCTGGGGCAGGATTTGTTTCTAAGCTCACTCGCCAGATTGGCAGGTGTTGATGGAGTTTCTCATGGCTTTTCACCCAAGGGCCTCAGGTCCTCACTGGCTGCTTCCTGGAGGCCTCTCCCCAGGATAGCTTATAACACAGCAGCCAGCTTCATCAAAATGAACAGGTGGGGGAGACTGAGTTAGGAGTGTATTTGTGAGCAGGGGCAAGTCTAGGGAGGAAGATTCAACCTTCTATAACCTAATCCTGGAAGTGACATCCATCATTTTTGTCATAATCTATTTGTTAGAAGGTAGTCACTAGGCAGAGCCCTCATAAAAGGAGAGGAAATTACAGAGGGCATAAATACAAGGAGGTGGGATCATTAGATCTTTCAGAAGCAGCTGACCATACATACTATGATTAGGTAGAGTCAATTCTGAGAATTATTAGGAGGGTTTAATAACAGACTATTCACACTAATCAAATGTTGAAAAGATATTTAATATAACTTAACAGTCATTCCTAATTTTAAAAATGCTCTAAGCAAAATGAGAATAGAAATAAATACCTACCTACAAAACCCCTTTTAGTTAAATTCAAGAGCTACACAGGGATTTCTTAATTACTATTATTTAATTTTGTGTTAAACATTCTAGAAAATGCAGCACAATAAAATAAAAGAAAATATGTGGCATAAAATTTGAAAAACAAAAATAAAATACCTCTTTTGTGCTAATGGCATGAACGCAATTAAAAATTTGGTTAGGTGGGTGGATACAAAAATAGCTGTATAAAAACCAATAACTTAAAAACAAAACAAAACAATCCAACCAACAAACAAGAAAAACAATAGCATTTTAATGTATGTATATATTTGTCTATCTATCTATCTATCTATCTATCTATCTATCTATCTATCTCTCTATCATCTATCTAGCTATCATCTATCTATATTATTGCCTCTGTTTCTCTGGAAATCTGTGACCAGATATTTGAGCTATTTCCTACTACAGGCAGGATAGATTCTGGTGTTTGAGGTCAGCTAGGTTAGCTGCCAGTTAAAAAAAAACCAAATTAATGCTTTTCAACATAACAACATATCAGAGTCCAGAACCCTTATAATATGCAATGTGCAATGTCCAGTATATAATAAAAAATTACTAGACATAAGAAGAAACAGAAATATGTGATTCATATTAAACAAAAAAGTACATTGATGGATACTTACCCCAAGATGATCCAGGTGTTGGAATTAGCAGACAAAAATTGAAAAACAGTTATATTAACTATGTTCAAGGAAATAAAAGAAACTATCTTTATGAATGAATAGGTAGGGAATCTCAGCTGAGAAATATAAACTATATATCTCAATGGAAGTTCAAGAAATGAGAAAATACAATATTTGAAACCAAAAAATTCACTGGATGAGTTTAACAGCAAATTAGGTATGATGGAAGAAAGTAATTGAACTTGAAAATAGTTTTAAAATATAAAAAATAAAGAAAGTCTCAGTAATCAAGGAGGTGCTTTCGTCTAGATATGGTTTGTTTGTCACCACTAAAACGCATTTTCAAATTTGATCCCCAATGTGGTGGTTTTAGGAAGTGGGGCCTAACGGAAAAGTGTTTGAGCTGTGGAGTTGAATCCCTCATGAATGACTTGATGCCATTCTCATAGTACAGTGTGGGTTTTCACTCCAGCAAGACTGGATTCATTCTCTTAGAAATGAATTGGTTCCCACAAGAGTGGGCTGCTTTACAGTTAGGATGACTCTTTGGTTTTGCCTCATCACACATGTCTGCTTCTCCTTTGACCTTCTGTGATGTTGGGATGCAGCATAAAAACCCTCAACAGAAGCTGAGCAGATGCAGGCACCTTCCTTCTTGAACTTCTAAGCCTGAAGAGCCATGCACTAAATAGACCTCTTTTTAAAAAAATAAATTATGGCTGAGCCTGCAGGTTCATGATCAGCCTGGGCAATTTGGTGAGACCTTGTCTCTACAATAAATCAAAAATTAACCGGGCATGGTAGCGTGTACCTGTAATTCCAGTTACTTGGAAGGCTGAAGTGGAAGGATTGCCAGAACCCAGTAGGTCAACGCTGGGATGGCTATGAGTGTGCCACTGCACTCCAGCATGGGCAACAGAGTGAGACTCCAACTCAAAAAAATAAAAATAAATAAATAAATTACCCAATCTCAGATACTCTGTTGTGGCAACATTAAATAAACTAAGACATAGGCAATAAAAAATGTGCAACATACATGTAATCAAAATCTCAGAATGAAAGATGTAGGATAGAGAGGAAAACATTTGAAGAAAAACTAGCCAAACATTTTCAAATCTAGTATGAAACACAAATTTATAGATTCAAGAGGTCCATCAAACTTCATACAAGATAAATACAAAGAAAATCACACCTAACAACAAATTATATGAAAATAAATTAAGAAAACAATCCCATTTGCAATAACATCAAAAATAAAATTCCTGGGAGTAAATTTAATCAAGGAACTGAAAGATTTATGTACTGAAAACTATAAAATATTGATGAATGAAATTGAAAATGACAGAAATAAATGGAAATATATTCCCTGTTCATGAATTATAATAATTAATATTATTAAAATGTCTATACTACTGAAAGTTGTCTACAGATTTAATGCAATTCTTATCCAAATTCCAATGTCATTCTTCACAGAAATAGAAAAAAAAAAAACCCTAGAATTTTTATGGAACCACAAAAGACCCTGATTAACCAAAGCAGTCTTGACCCAAAAGACCAAAGCTGGAGACACTACACTGCCAGATTTCAAAATGTATTGCAAGGATATAGTAATCAAAACAACACGGCACTGGCATAAAAACAAACACATTAACCAATGAAATAGGATAGAGAGCCCAGAAATAAATCCTATGTGATCAATTGATTTTCAACAAAGATCTCAAGAACACACAGTGGGAGGACAGTTTCTTCAATAAATGGTGTTGAGAAAACTGTATATTCACATATAGAGGAATGAAAATAAACTCTTATCTCATCCTTTTACAAGTATCAATGCAAAATGGGTTAAAGACCTAAGTGCATCTGAAATTATAAAACTACTAGAAGACAACAGAGGAGAAAAACTCTGTGAGGTTGGTCTGGGCAGTGATTTTTTGGCTATGACTCCAAAGGCTCAGACAAAAAAAGAAAAAATAGGCAAATGAAATTATATCAAATGAAAAAGCTTCTGCACAGCAGAAGACAATAGAGTACAGAGACAGTCCATAGACTGGGAAAAATTTGCATATCATATATTGCATAAGGGGCTAATTTTCAAAATACACAAGGAACTCAAATCACTTAATAACAAAAAATAAAAACTTGATTAAAAATGGGCAAAGGGCTTGAATAGACATTTCTCAAAAGAAGACATACAAATGGTCAACAGCTATGTAAAAAAATGCTTAACAGCTCTAGTCATTAGAGAAATGCAAGTTAAAACCACAGTGAGATATCTCCTTACAGCTGATAAGACTATTATCAAAAAGACAAGAGATAAGTGTTGGTGAAGATGTGGAGAAAAGGGAACACTTATATACTGTTGTTGGTGGGAATGTCAATTAATGCAGCCATTTTGGGAACCAGTATTGATCTTACTAAAAAAACCTAAAAATCGGCTTATCGTATGATCCATCATATGATCCATCAATCCCACTACTGGGTATATATGACCAGAGGAATTAAAATCGGTATGTTGAAGAGATGTCTGCACTTCCATGTTCACTGCTGTATTATTCACAAAAGCCAAGAGTGGAAACAACTTAAATGTCCATCAATGGATGAATGAATTTTTAAAAATGTAGTAGACATACACAATGGAATACTACTGAGTCTTAAAAAAATCCCGGGAAATTCTGTCATTTGCAATAGCATGCATACATCTCAAGGATCATGTTAAAATAAGCTAGGCACAGAGAGACAAATACTGTATAATCTCACTTATATAGTCTAAAAAAGTCCAACTCATAGAAGTAGATAGCAGACTGGTGGTTACCAGAGGTTGGAGGTAAGGGTGAGTGTGGATAGAGGAAGGGGAGACATTGGTCAATGGTTACAAAGTTTCAGTTAAACAGAAGGTATAAGTTCTGGTGTTCCATTGCACAGCATGGTGATTACAGTCAGTAATAATGCGTTATATATTTCAAAATAGCGAAAAGAGAGGATTTTAAGTGTTCTCATCAAAGAAAGGATAAATATTTCAGGTGGTGAGTATGCTAATTAGCCTGATTTGATCATTCCACAATGAATACATGTATCAAAACATCACATCGTACTCCATAAATATATACAATTGTTATTTGTCAAATAAAAAGAAAATTTTAAAAAAGAAAAGCACAACTAGGTATACATGATCAAACTGCTAAAAAAAATTACATGAAAAGAAAAATTTGAAAGCAGCCAGGGAAAAAATGACACATTCCATACATGGAAACAATCATAAAATAATTACTAACTTTTCCTCAGAGACAGTGCAAGCCAGAAACAGTGAAATGCTGTGTTTAAAGTGCTGGAAGAAGGAAAAACCTGTCAACTCAGCATTGCATACCCAGAGAAAATATTCTTCAAGAGTGAAGACAAGATAAAAACTGCAAGCAATATGAATCCTATTAATGGGAGAATGGTTGAAAATAATACATCTATAACATGGACTGTACTGTTGTGCATCCATTAAAAAGCATGAGTTAAAACTATGTCAGTTAACATAGAAGAAACAGTTTTACAAAAATGGGATAACAAAATCGAATACATTTATGTGTGTGTGTGTGTGTGTGTGTGTGTGTGTGTGTGTGTGTGTGCATTTGTAGTGGCATACCAAGGGGGAAGGATAAGCAGTCTGTCCCAGATGTTGATTTTAATTGGGTACATTGTTTGTAGTGAATTTTAAAACAATAATAAAAATATCTAGAAGTTTGTCTGCTTTGGCTGGGCATGATGGCTCATCCCTGTTATTCTAGTACTTTGGGAGACTAAGGTGGGAGGATCGCTTAAGCCCAGGAGTTTGAGGCTGCAGTGAGCTATGATTACATCACAGCACTCTAGCCTGGGTGACAGAGCAAGACCCTGCCTCTAAGAAAAAAGAAGTTGGTCTGCTTTTTATTATCAGCAGGCATCAGCAACTCTAAACAGTGTCAGTGATAAGACACTCTCCCTACAGGGGTGGCAGCTCCTCTGCTTGCCTTCTAGGTAAGCCACTGCATATTTGCATATGGTTTCTATAAACACAAAAACAAATATGGAAGGACATACAATTGGTTGCTTATCTGGGGATACCTGGGAAGGGGCTGGGGTTATTATGGTGGTGCTGAGGGCAGGGGCAGGGAGAGCAGAGTGGAAAGGGGTCAGCAAAGCAAAAATAGAGGAAGAAACAAAATGGACTGCACTGAGACACAGACATGTCAGATCTGAATGGGAGACTTGACAGGCTGCAAGCTGGGACACATCATATCTGAGTGGAAGACTTGACAGGCAACAAGCTGGGGGCAAACCTATATCCCCACTGCATGGACAGATTGTAAGGCAGTGGGAAGTGGGTCTAGGGGACCCACACACCTGTCAGCAGATATTGGGATCTGCAGATAGTTTCTGAATCACAGCTCCCCCCTCAATTAAATCTCAGAACTGCAAAAAGTACAGCTCTCCCCCACAGTCCAGCTTCAGAATTGGACAAAGCCAGAAGATTCACATAAGGAAGAATAGGAGATTGAGCAAACAGAAATAAAAGCTACCCCTTAAATGCCCAAACAACAGAATTAAAGAAGAGGTGGGAAAAAAGCAAAAAAGGAGAGAGGAAAATCTACACAAATGAAGAGAAACCAAAAGAAGAATGTGGATCTCACACAGACCCCTGGAAGGTCAGTTACTGAGAATACAGACTTCAGAATGCAAACAATGAAGAGCCCACAGAATGACATCTCAAAGTACAAACCCAGATATCAAGACATTAATAAAGAGAATAAATAGAATCAAGGATAGACAAGAGGAAAGATTGAAGGAATTGATAACTGAGATAATAGCAATAAAGAATACAGTGAGTGAAATGACAAACTGATAAGCACGGAAAGCAGGATTAACCAATCAGAAGAAAGAACCTCAGAGCTTGAGGACCAAAATATGGAACTAACCCAAATTGTCAAAAACACAGAAGAGAAGCTTAAAAAGAGCAAAACCTTCAAGAGATAAGCGATTATTTCAAGAGGTTGAGCCTAAGATTAATTGGACTTCCTGAGGCAGAAAGAGAGACAGAGCCCATCCTGAAACAAATATTCCATGAAATTATCCGAGAAAACTTCTCTCATCTCATCAGTGATGCGACTATTCAAACATAAGAGATTCGAGAGCACCTGCAAGATGACAAATGAGTAGACCAACTCCTAATCACATAGTAACTTGCCTACACAAAGTAGATATAAAAGAAAAAATACTAAAGGCAGCAAGAGAAAAAGGTCAGACTACATACAGGGGAAGACCAATTAGAATAGCAGCAAACTTATCTATGGAAACACTTCAGGCGAGGAGAGCTTGGTGCCCAATCTTCACAGCTCTCAAAGATAGACAATTTCAACCAAGAATTATCTACCCAGCTAAGCTAAGCTTCGTCAGTGATGGAGAATAAAATTTTTCCCAGACATTCAATCCCTAAGAGCTTACACTGCCTCCAGATCAGTTCTGCAAAATGGAATGCATTAAAAAATCCTCAACAGTATCATGATATAAAGACATACACACATTTATTAAAAACCTTATCTGCATACATATAAATAAAGGGACATTTAAAAAAGAAAATTATTATTATTATTATTATTTTTTGAGTTGGAGTCTCACTCTGTCGCCCAGACTGGAGTGCAATGGCCGCTCCCGGCCACTGCAGCCTCCACCTGCTGGGCT
>NW_007246030.1:371403-405584 GCF_000164805.1 Carlito syrichta
TCCCAGCACTTTGGGAGGCCAAGGTGAGGGGATTGCCTGAGCCCATGGGTTCAAGACCAGTCTGGGCAACTTGACGAGACCTCATCTCTACAATAAAATAACAAAAAAATAGCCAGGTGTGTGCATGCCTATAGTTCCAGCTATTTGGAAGACTGAGGCAGAAGGGTTGCCAGAGCCCAGTAGGTTGATGCTGGGGTAGCTGTGACTGTGTCACTGCACTCCAGCCTGGGCGACAGAGTGAGACTCCAACTCAAAAAACAAAAACAAAAACCCCAATAACTCTAGATTCTCTTTCAGAGAAACACACTTTTCCACTGAGTTCGGGAGGCTTAGATACCCCTGAAACTCATTTGTGGCTCCAGCCCTGGAGGTGAGCATCTCTGCTGTGACCTTGGACTTGTCTGACTTACAATATTATGTCTTTGTGTGGAGCAGTGGAAATCTCTGAATTTGGCCAGAAGACATGTGTTAGAGTCTTGTCTTTTCAGCTCACTCTCTACAACCTTGAGTAGCATCCACCTCCCTTATCTGAGAGACAGTTTTCCTGTCTGTGAATGAAAAGGTCCCTCACAGAGTGGCTTTGGGTTTCATGAAGTGGACAGCACATTTGAGTTTCCCACCAAGTGACTCTCAGTCTGTGCACGTCATAAGCAACTTCAGAACCCCTCTAAGAGTGATGTCTGGCCACACCCTGGACTTCCTCAGCTAGAGTTTGAGGGGGCAGCCCAGGCAGATTCTTTTACAAGCTTTACATATCAGGTGCTTGACTCAAGCTAGTTGGATATGAATTTGGTCACAGCTCCGATTATCCAGGAACTGGGGTGTCTCCTAGAGATCTGTAAACAACTCCTGGTATAAACATTTCAAACTATGGTGATGCCCATTGCATGACTGGGTGTCAAGGTTGACAAGACTAGTTTGTTAACACTTACTTGAAAGGCAGTGGAGCCTCTCTAAATTTCTCTTCAGTCCTGTAATTCTCTCATTCTTTCTTCAAATTTCCTTTCCCTGTCTATTTTCTCTCTTTCTCCCCCATCCATTTAATCTTTTATTTTCTTTTTTCCCCTTTTCTTTGCCCTTCATCTTTAGTTGCCTCTAAGTGTTTATTGTATGTATCTTAAAAGTTTTCCTTTTTTTTTTTAGAGATAGGCTAGGGTGCAGAGGTGCAATCATAACTCAAGTGATCTTCCCACTTCAGCTTCCCAAATGGCTGGGTCTACAGGCATGTGCCACCACACCCTGTTAATTTATTTTTATTTTTTGTAGAGATGAGATCTCACTATGTTGCCTAGGCTGGTCTTGAACTCCTGACCTCAATTGAGCAGAGTAAGGATAATCTCTTGCCTTGGCCTCCCAAAGTGCTGGGGTTACAGGTAGGTGCTACCATGCCTCCTGGCAGATTTTCTCTCTTAATCATTTGCTTGGGTTAGACAAATCCTAAGCTTCTGCCTCCCTGATTCATCACAGAAATCCTCTTTTGTTACGCTTGCTATAGGAGTGGATAGAGGAATTTGAGTGTGAAGGCTTAGGTATCATTAACCTTCAACAGGTCCTATCATTTTTTTTATGTGCATTTGGGGACTAGGGGAGGTACTAGGCCCTATGCTGAGTGCTGCATCTCAGCTCACTGGACCCTACAGGGAGACTGGGAAGAAAGGGTCCCTGAGATATGGGAACTGGACTCCATGTCTGAACCATCACTCAGCTCTTTCCTGTGTGCTACTGGTTCACCTGCTGGAAAACTCCAGGAGGAGCAAGGCTGGGTCCTGTGAGGGCATGTCCGACTCTGAGACACTGACTCATACACTCCTGGCTCTGGCCAGAGTCAGGCTGTAAGTCCAGCTGGGGGAAGGAGGAGGCAAGCCGCCTCATGGACATGTCACACAGTGGCCCAAAAGTACACTTAAAAATGAAGTTAATGGATGGATTTAGAGTCTATAATATTCAGTGATAATACTCTTGCTATACCCCTATAGCAAGAGTAACAAATCACAGAAACAAAGAACAGAGTACCATATGTTTTCACTCATAAGCGTACCTTGAACATTTACCATAATACTATAAGAAAAGGATTGGCAGTAGCAGGATACTGCTGGGGTCGGGGGAGGGGCACAAAACATCAATAAGGGTACCTGATCTCAAACCAGGCAAAGTGGGGACCAAAGGGAGGCCCAAACTTTACCTGTATGATGTCCACTTGTATACATAATTCTGAATTGTACCCCACTTCTTTAAAATAAAAAATATATAAAATAAACAAACAAATGCTTTGAAAAAAAATGAAATTAAGGAGAATCCAAACATAAGACATGAACCAACTAAAGAAATGACCCAGGAGCTTGTATTTGAGACCCCAGGCTGTAACATAACCTGCATGATACAGGTCGATGCAGAAGAAGCACTTCAGTAATTTTTTGTGCTTTATCTGAAGAGAAGGGTTTAGATGGGTGGTTAGGGTCTGCATAATATGTAAAAAACAGAATCCAGGGAGACCGAATCTGGTTTTGTGTCTATAGCATTGCTCAAGGGTGAGGGTATTTTGGCCCCAAACATGGGATTCTAACCTGTGTGGGAGGCACATCCCTATGATAGAGGTCAGTGCCCCTAGCTCTTATATGTTAATGATGCCCCTTTAGGGTCACTTTGCCCATTCCTGGGCGCTGATTCCTGTAAATTTTCTGATTATAACTTAAGGATTGTGGTTTTGATGTTGTATCTAAGAACCTTTTGCCTAACAGAAAGTCAAAAAGATTTTTCTACTATATTTTCTTCTAAAAGTTTTATAGATTTAGCTATTATATTTAAATCTGTGATACTTTTAAAATTACGTGTGTGTGTGTGTGTGTGTGTGTGTGGGTGTGTGTGTGTGTGTGTGCCGTGAGGAAAAGGTCTACACTTATCTTCTTTTGCATGTGGATATCCAATTTCCCCAGCAATATTTGTTGAAAAGAGTGTCATTTTCCAACTGAATTCCTTGGCACCTTTGTTAAAAGTCAATTTATTACAAATGTGAGTCTTATTTCTGGGATCTCAATTCTGTTCCATTGATCTATAAGTTTATCCTTAACACCAGTTTCACAGTCTTGGTTACTGTGACTTTGTAGTAAGTGTTGAAATTAGGAAATATAAATCTCATAGCTTTGCTTTTCTTATTCCAAATTGCTTTGGTATTCTGAGTCTTTTGTAGTTCCATATAAATTTTGGGATTGTCTTATTATTTTCTGCAAAAACAACCTGGTGGGATTTCAATATGGATCATATTGAGTTTACAGATAGATTTGGGAAGAATTTGGAAACTTTCCAATCCATGAACATGGGCTGTCTTTCCATTTACTTAAATATTTTAAAATGTTTCTCAGAACGTTCTGCTTTTCTTTTTTGAGTCGGAGTCTCACTTTGTCACCCATGCTGGAGTGCAGTGGCATACTCACAGACACCATTGCCTCGACCTGCTGGGTTCAGGAGATTCTTCTGTTTCAACTTTCTAAGTAGCTGGAACTACAGGTGTGTACCACCATGACTGGAAAATTTTAAAAAAAAATTATTGTAGAGATGAAGTCTCACCATGTTGTCCAAACTGGTCTCGAACCTGTGGGCTCAGGTAATCCTCTTGTCTCTGTCGCCCAAAGTGCTAGGATTACAGGCATGAGCTACCGTGCCCAGCTGCTTTTCTTTTGGTAAATTTTTTCTTATATTTATTTCATTTTGATGCTATTGTTAATGAAATTGTTTTCTTAATTTTCATATTTGTTGCTATTATACAGAGCTATAATTGATGGTATATAGAAGTACAGTTAATTCTTGAAATCTTGTGTCCTGTGATCTTGCTGAAATTGTTTATTAGTTTCAGTAGTATTTTTGATGGATTTCTTAGAATTTTGTACATAAAGATAATCTGCAAATAAAAATAGTTTTACTTCTTTTTCCCCTAGTGCTTGTGCCTTTATTTTATTTTTTTGCCTTGTTGCATTGGCTAGAACTTCTAGTACAATGTTGAAAAGAAGTGATGAGAGTGTAATTCTGATCTTAGGGGAAAAGATTCTATGTTAACTATAGGTTTTACACAGGTGCCCTTTGTCAAACTGAGCAAGTTTCCATTTCATTCCTAGCTTGTGAATATGTTTTTTATCATGAAAGAGTGTCGGATAATTTCAAATGTTTTTTCTGAATCTATTGAGATAATTATGTGGTTTTTGTTCTTTATTTTTAAAATGGTATACTCCATTAATTAAGTGTTAGATGCTGAACCAGCATTTGGAAGTTGGGGTATAACTCCTTTGTTGATATTTTGTTAAGGATTTCCATATCTATATTCATGAGGGATATATGGTTTTCTTGTGATATCTTTGGCTGTGATGTAATGATAAAACTAGCCTCATCTGATGAATTGGTAGGTGTTTCCTCCTCCTCTGTTACCTGGAACAGTTTGTGAAGACTGGTATCATTTCTTCTTTCAAAATTTACTAGAATTCACTAATGAAGTCATCTGGCTTTCCCTTATAAGATAATTCCAATGATTAATTCAGTGTCTATTTGTCATAAGTCTATTCAGATTCTATTTCTTGATGAGTCAGTTTTGGTAATTTGTGTCTTTCTAGAAATTTGTCCATTCACCTAAACTGTCTAATTTACTGGCATAAAGCTCATACTATTAAGTTATAATCCTTCTACTGTGTATAGGGATAGTCATGATTAACCCTCTTCATCTTTAACCCTCCTGTTGTTTTTGTTTCAAAGCTCCAGTCCCTCGTCGTGGACCATTGTTTGTCCTGACCCTAGTGGCTCTCTTTGGCTGGCCATCTGACCTTGGATTCCTGGTCACACGAGAAGACAGTGATCACCCCCTCCCACAGTGGCTGGCATTAGATAGGACTTTAGATAGCTTCTGCCCTCTTTTTGTCTTCCTTGACTCTGGGTTTACCTGGTCTTTGATCAACTTCCTGCAGGGTCTGAACTGGTGTGTGGCCATACTGTGTCATAGAGGCATCTTACTTGCTGCACAAAGACAAGCACTCAGCAGTGCTAAGGTACGGATGCTCCAACACAGGTCTGCCCACCCCCTTGTTCCTGCATGGAGTGAGTATTGGAGGAGGGCTAGGCTGGAATGTGGGGTGGTGGGGTGATCACCCTTGGGGGCTCAAGGCAGGTGCTGGTGCCAGGTGAGGATACAGGAGGGGGACAGCTAGGAGCCTTTATACAAAGCAGGCTGGAACATGAGCCAGAGCCACCTGCTGCTCACATGTCCTCCTGTGCTGGTCCCAGGGCACACTGGACATGGGTGCGGAACACCCTTGCTGACTCCCACTCCTTGATGGGGCGAGAGAATTCCATCAGACCTGGGAAAAATACTTTGCCAGTGAGGACCACCCAGACTGATCCTTGAATCTTTGCTTTCTTATTTTTCTGTCCCTTAAAGAAAATGTTATTTGAATCTAACATAATCTCGTTATAGATGCTTCTGGCACAGAAACACGCCCACCAACGCCTGATGATTGGTTGGAGCCATGTGGGCTTTGGCTTTGTGCTCCTTGTTAACATTTTTCTTCTTATCTAAACTAATTAGGCGCAAACACAAGGACAACAACACCCCAGATATGGGGGATGTTAATGGCCTGTTAGGGGACCTTGTTGTAGAACTCATCTGAGTTCTTTCCTGAGAGCAAAACTACTTTAATTTGGAAAACAAGGAATGTAGATCTTGCCCAGGCTTTGCATTTTCAGGTGCCTCCAAGCTTTGGGATCTGCTTGAAAATATTTCAGGGATCCTGCTGGCTCTGTGACAATCTCTCTAGAGTCTTGCTCGGAGCTGGTGACACCCCAAAGTGGGGTCATCACTAGGCCTGTCCAGCCTTGTCCTCGGGAGCCCTAGGCCATAAACAAGCTGAATGATAGCCCGGGGCATGCCTTCTGGGGTGAGTCCAGAAGGGCCAGTAGGGGGTGGGGCTGGTCTGAGTTCCTCACCCTGTTGAGGTCCCCCCACTTGTGCCCTGAGGGCCTCAGGAGGACAGAGAACATGTCTTCCACTGAGGCCAGTGCCTCCCACCTTCTCACTGCAGCTGCTCTGCATGGTCTCTGTGGGTGAGTGGGGATCCTATGGGGTCTATGTGATGATAGAGCTGGAAGGAGCCTTGTGGCTTTCCGGGTTCAGCCACCACTGTCCATCTTGTCTCATGTGCTCCTCTCATTTCTCTCTCTCTGGCAGAGCAGCAGCTCATGCTGGAATATTCTGTCTTTACTTCAGGGTCTCTCCCCACTGGTGACCTGGCTCTGGGACTCAGAGGAACTCAGACATGGGGTGCTGGGGTCTTCTCAGGCCTCTGCCCAGGAAAGTCTAGGCATGAGCAGGACAGAGCCCCAGGACCAAATGGCCCATTGCCAACTTCCCGAAAGACATGGATGTAGTCTCTGGGGGCAGCCCTGGCTCCTCAAGACTGTGCCCTCAAGAGTCTGGACTCAGCCCCTTTTACTTGAAGCCACTTCACAGAACTTTTGTTCTGGAATTCACTTTTATCTCTTCTCACCTGTCAAACTCTGCTGCTGTGGTTCGGACAACTCCTCCTATAGAGATGGGGGTGGCTGATAAGATTGCGATGTTGTCTTCAGATAAAATTGTTGCAACTGAACTCCCAACCACAGGGCCATAGGAGCAGGGACCCCCTTCAATCTGAGGGTGCCAGAAGGGAGGTTTCTTGAAGAACAGAGAGGGTGGGGATGGCTGCACTGCAGAGACTTCAAGGTATGAGAGTCACTGCTACCCCCACCTCACATCCTGGGAGACTGTGTCTGCATAAAGCCGCGTCTCCAGAGAAGATGCATCACCTTACTCACATGGCAGTTTTCATGTGAGCCTACGTCCTTTCCACATGGTGTTGCTTCTCTTGTGTTAGTTTTTCTATAAATCATACGTGGCCATGTTAAAAAAAACGAAAGCAACATGAAAGTGTGTAAATGTGGAAGTGCTCTTTCCCTCCCCCATGCTCAGCCTGGCTTCCCGTACCCCTTTATGTGCATGTTTTTCTGTTAGAGCTTACTTTTTATGGCCGAAGAACCCCCCACAGAATCCCTGCTTTCTATAGCACGCCTCCTTACAAATCCGCCCCTTCTCCTGACCTCTGGGCCTTTGTGTGACCCCGGTGTCTTTCCTCTAAGGAGGCCAGTTCCTCTGGGCAGCCCCTTCAATATGTTAGTCTTCTGGCCTCTGGGACTGAGGCTGACCTCTACCATCTTTCTAGGACAGACACGTGTGTGTGATGTCTCGGGTGCCTGCGTTCTCTCCTGGTCCAGCTATGAAGAGTCACAGCACGGTTTTCACCCTCACACAGCAAGATAGCAGCCTTACCCGAATTACAGGTAAGAAGGGGAAAAACACAATGAGGAAAATAATGAATGGGTAGTGTTTCTGGAACCTGAAGTTGCTTTGAGACATGTACGACCATGTGTAGAAGTTGAGCTGTGTATTTTTATGAAGGCAAGGACCCATAAACGTCACCAGGCGTCAGGAGCGCCCTGCTGTGCCACAGAAGGTTCCCTGACCTCAGCGTTCTGTGGTGACGCCTTGTTTACATTCTGACCCTGGATGGCCAGCATTCCTTGAATTGCTGGGAACTGGGAGCCAGATCAGCCCGAAGTTCAAGCCCCTCCCCGCTGTCCACACAGCCACCAGACTTTAACTGGGACATGGTGGGGATGTGTGGTTGCCGTGGGGGACAAGGGACAGGACAAACAGGTGACCTTGGTGATAATGGAGTCTCGCCCTCCCGTGTGCGACTAGGATTTGGGTCCTGGAGGGCCAAGGGGAGGAAGTGTCTGCTAGGCTGAGGTCTTGGGCACAACTTTTCCTGGGGACAGCCTTGGGTGGCTGTGCACCCTCCTCTCCTTGGGGGTGGAACTTGGGTACCAGAGCCTCGGATCTTGTGAGGCCAGTTGTATTTCTCTCCCTTGCTCAGGTCCAGAGCTGGGAATGTGCCTCTGTCTTGGTCTCAAGTGTCCCCCGAGATGGAATTAGCTGTGAAGTGACTGAGAAGGAACCCTCTGAGAGGAGAGAGGCTGAGAAAACAGAGGTCTGAGCAGCTAGGAGGGAAAGGGGAGGAGAGGACAGTGACAGGGAGGACTGGGGTGATAGTGGATGTGTCTGGAGGGCCAGAGATGGGGTAATCAGGAAGGGATCCGGGCCCCCAGGTTTTACACACGGGAGGAGGACCTCAGGTTGGAAAGAGACCCACCTGTGCACAGGAGAAGAGGGCAGGTGGGAGGGGACCCAGTGATGGAATGGTGCTGGGGCTGACCTCCCAGGGAGTGTGAACCTGAGGAGGGCCAGGGTCAGAACCAGAAATCCCTTCTTTCCAGGTCGGGTTGGCTCAGGAGATAGGCTCCTGGCTCTGATTGTGTTTACGGGCTGTTGCATGGCGAGGGCGTCCTCAGCACGGGGTTTGGGTGGGGAAATGCCTATGGGCTGGCTGCACAGCAGGGCTGACGGAGACACGTGTCTGGAACAGGGAAGTCTTGTCAGGCAGCTTCACTTCCCACTGTGGTGTCCAGACCCAGGGGCCAGCCCAGAAGGGTGTGCTCACTAAGGCAAGAGGCTGTGCTTCATCTCCAGAGAGGGTCTGAATCCAGGGCTGGATCCAGGGCTGCACCCAGGTCCTGCATTCAAGGGTACAGGGCACAGGGGCAAGCAGTGTCTTGGGGTTGGCCTGAGGCCTCGTGAGGACACCACCTCAAAGAGGGGACTGTCCCAGATACAGGCAGCACTGACCTGAGTTCCGTGGGCCTCGCGTTCCCAGTGCTTTGGTGTCAAGGGTACTTTTTTGAAAATATTTATTTCTATTGTGACTTAAATCTAGGGATTAAAAGGTGCTGAAGCCAGATCACCACATTCACCAGATGCCTGTTTTGCTCCACTCTCTGGCTCCTATTCCAGTCACACTACACTCACTGTCAACATCACATTCCCAAAAATGTGACTTTGGAGGGCTGATTGGAAACATGACTGTGAGCCCCACCCTCACTCTCTCTGTTCCCCATTTTCTTACCACTTCTTGTTAGTTTCAGGTTGCTTCTTCCTTTCACCCCTACCCATGTTCTTGACTCAGGGCTGTGTCCTGACAGAAATTATTATTAAATGCTGCATGTCAAAAGTATGCAGGAGCTAATGCCCTGGGCCAGGTCACAGCCATGGAAGGGACCTCGGTGCTACCAGCCTTTTGCCAGCTATGCTGGGGTGCTGCATCCAAGACCAACCAGCCTGGGAGCCCAGTGACTTCTCAGGGTGATGGGTCTGCCCTCTTGTCCCACCTCCCTCTGAGACGGCTGAATTGGCCAGGGTTGGATGCTATAGGGGCCACTCCCCCTGAGGCGTTCCTGTGGCAAGGGGGCAAGGGTGACCTCGTCATCACCCCACAGTCTGTCAGTTGGTCAGAGACATTGGAAATCCCAGAATCTTGCAACAGAAGGGCTGCATACCCTGTTCCTTGGGGAGGAATGAGGCTGAGGTGATGCATTCAAGCACCCACAGGAGGCCAGATGGGATCTGGCTGTAGTGCCTCTGTCCTGTCCAGGGTCCATGCCCACCATACCTGCCCCTCACCTGGGGGAGTAGGGCATCTCCATCCACACTCGCTATCCCCTCCCCTATACCTGCTACAGGGGCCCCCAGCCCATTTCCATCAGCAACTGTCCCATCTCAGGCCAAACTCTGCCAACTGTGACCCTTGTTGCTCCTCAAACGAAGTGGAGATTGTGAGTTGGGAAGGGGCCAGAGTGGAGCCCCACACCCCCGATAACCTTGAAGTCACTGGACATTGGGAGCATGAAGCGGCCTCTCTGGGCCTTCTGTGAGTCAATCCAGAGACTTGTTCTCAGAGAATCACCAACTAGCATGGTGACCTGGGGGTTTCTTCCCTACTCCCACCAGCTTGGGCTTGGAGGGGAGGATCACCCAGCAGGGAACAGCTTGGGCCCTGAGTTACCCACTGCCATAGAAGGGAACAGTTTGTTAAAATCCTACAGCCCCCTGTTATCAAAGAGAGCTCCTGTCCCCTTGCCCTCTTTGGCATGTCCCCAAGGCTCACGAACTTCCCATCAATCCCTCCAGCTCCTTAACCAGAAATACCTTTCCCACCAGGACCCTTGGCTCCCAGAAGCTCCCAGTGACAGGGACCTAATCCAAGACTAGCTCTGTCTTCTCCTAGTCAGAGAGCCTGTGACAGTGGGGCTGCCAGTTCCACTTTCCTCAGACTCTCAGACATGGGTGATAGTGGAGTTGTCAGCTCCACTTCCCTTAGACTTGGGTGACAGTGAGGTCAACAGCTCCACTTCCCATAGACACTCAGACCCAAGTGAAAGTGGGGTCACCAGTCCCACTTCCCTCAGACCCTCAGACTCAGGTGACAGTGAGTTGCCAGCTCCACTACCCACAGATCTTCATACACAGGTAACAGTGGGGTCACCAGTTCTATCACCCACAGTCTCTCAGATCTGGGTGACAGTGGGGTCATCAGTTCCACTTCCCACAGAACCTCAGGCCTAGTGACAGTGGGGTCGCTGGTTTGAATTCCCTCTGACTCTCAGGTCTGAGTGACAGTGGGGTCTCCAGTTCCACTTCTCACATACCCTCAGACCTTGGTGATAGTTGACTCATCAGTTCCATTTTCCTCAGACCCACAGACTCAGGTGACAGTGTGGTCACTGGCTCCACTTTCCATAGACTCTCAGGCCCAGGTGATATGGGATCGCTGGCTCCACTTCCCGCAGTGGGGTCCTCTTCCTTTAGACCCAGGTGACACTGGAGCCATTGGCTCTGCTTCCCACGGACCCTCAAGTCCAGGTGACAGTGGTGTCACTGGCTTCACTTCCCACAGATCCTCAGACTCAGGTGACAGCAGGGTCACCAACTCTTCTTCCTTCAGACCCAGATGACAGTGGGTACACCAGCTGCACTTCCCACAGACTTGAGTGACAGTGGGATCACTGGCTCTGCTTCCTACAGACCCTCATACCCAGGTAACAGTAGGATCTCCAGTCCCACTTCCCACAGAGCATGTGACCCAGGTGACCAGTGGTCCCACTTCCCAAGTACCCTTGGCCTCATCTGGCCAGTGTCCCATGATTTGCAGTGACCTGTGGGTGTCAAATCCTGGCTGCAGGCATGTTTCCTTTGCTGGTCACTTGCCTGGTTCCACACCAGTCTAGACTTGAGCCTGTTGGCAGGGTGCCCTCCATGGTCATGGATGGAGGGCCCCCTTACACACACCAGCCCTTGGCATCCCCCTATTCCTATTTGTAATGAATGAGTACACCATGGCCTGTACAGGGGCTTTCTGTGGATTTCTCTGATATTAGTAAAATTTACCATATTCACCAAGTCACCATCAGTGCCTGTTAGGGCCCTGGGGCTGCCGCTCACTGCTGATTCAGCTCTTCATGTTTTCTTGATGCTAATTCTTTGTCAGCTATATGGGTTGCACATACTTTCTATTATTTCCTAACTTGCTCTTTTACTATGTCTTTCATCTTTTAGTGATTAATTTGGGTGTAGAAAACGTGTCAGCCTTTTCTTTCACAATTTCTCTTTTGTATTGTAACAAATCCTCCCCAACCTTGAGTACATTGAGATATTCTCCTGTAGCTTTTACTTTCAAGTCTTGCTCTTCACGTACACGTCTTTATCCATCTGGAAGCAATTTTCTCTTGTTTGGTTTAAGATAGGGATCTGATTTCACTTTTTTTTTCATATGTGTAACCAGTTCCCTGGCACCATGAGAGGGTCTGTCCTTCAGCTCTATTGTGTGCTGAGTTTCCTCTGTGTTTGGAGTTGTCTCTGGGCTCTCTGTGCTGCTCCGCTGGCCTGCTGGTCTATCCCTGCACCAATGCTACCCCATCCTCACCCCTATAGCTTGCCTATTGGTCTTGATGTTCCACTGGGAAGCTGACCTGCTTGACTCTTCATAAACTTACTCAAGTATTCAGTGAGTGCCTACTGTGTGTCAGGAAGAGTGTCATTGACAAAAACATCTGCCTTCTTGAAGCCTGCACCAAGAGAGACTTAGTGATGGAAGGTTCTATGAAAAAAGGTAGAACAAGAAGAATGGAGAGTGATGGTGGGTAGAGGCTGCTGCTATGATGGAATGGTCAGGGAGAGTGTGTTTAGAAGGCAGCAGCTGAACAAAACTTGAAGGAAGCAAGGTGTAGAGAACTTAGGGAAGAATGCACCAAGCAGAGACCTGAGAAGTGGCAAGCCTGGTGTGGTCCAGGGCCAGGGAGGAGGCCAGCATGGCTGGCGAAGGGGAGAGTCCTGGGAGATAAGCTCAGAGGAGTCTCTGTGGTGTATCTCATGGGCCCTGTAGCCCATCAAAAGTAGGTGTACTTCACTCTGAATAATATGGGGAGACATGGGGAGATTGACTCCTTCTACTCCTGATACATTTCCTCCCCCTGTAGGTAAGGATGATCCTACCTTTAGCAGGTCTTACATGCTGTTTTAATTTACATGACTGGAACCCATTTTTTCCTGTTGTGTGACCATACAACACTATACTTGTCAGTTCTTTGTTGGCTGCTGTTTGTGGTGTTTCCAGTTTGTGGCTATTATGAACATGCTACTGTGGTTTTGTCAAATATGCACGCATTTCTGGGGGGTACGTGTCTACTGGTTAATTGTGGAGTCAAGGCCTATGTGTGTTCAACTTCAGTTGATCATGCCATATGATCTTACCTAGAGGTTACTGATTCACCCTCCTCTAGAGAAGAGAGTTCCTGTCACTACTCATCCTTGATAACTCTTGGTGCTGTTGGTAATTTACATTTTAGCCAGGTTGGTGGATGTGGGGTGGTATCTCTTTGCAGTTAACTTTCATTTCCTTGATAGCTAAAAATGCTGATCACTTTCCATATGTTTACTGATCATTCATATACCTTCTTTTGTAAAGTGTGTTTATATATTTTGTTCGCTTGTTAAATTGAGTGGCTTGTAAAAATTATTTGAATTGCAAATGTTCTTTTTTTTTTTTTTGAGTTGGAGTCTCACTCTGTTGCCCAGACTGGAGTGCAGTGGCCGCTCCCGGCCACCGCAGCCTCGACCTGCTGGGCTCTGGTGATCCTTCCGCCTCAGCCTTCTGAGTAGCTGGAACTACAGGCGTGCGCTACCACGCCTGGCTAATTTTTTGATTTATTGTAGAGATGAGGTCTCGCCAAGTTGCCCAGGCGGGTCTCGAACCTGCAGGCTCACGCAATCCACTCACCTCAGCCTCCCCAAAGGTGCGGGATTACAGGCTGAGCTACCAAGCCTGGCTGCAAATGTTCTTTATATATTCTGTTTACAAGTCTTTTGTCAGATATGTGTATTGCAAATATTTTCTCCAGTCTGTCTTGTTTTTTCTTAATGGTGCTCTTAGAAAGACAAAGGTTTTTAATCTCAGTGAAATCTAATTTATCAACTTTTTCTTTTTGGTTGGTGGTTTGTCTGTCCTGCTAAGAAATCTTTGTGGACACCAAGGTTGTAAAGATTTTCTATGCTTTCTTTTAGACGTTTCATAGTTTCAACTTTTGCTTTTAGTTTTATGATCATTATGACTTAATTTTTATGTCTGGTATGAGGTAAGAGTTGAGATGATCCTTTCCATATTGAATTACTTTGGCACTTTGTCAAATTGGCCATATAGATGTCAGTCTATTTCTGGACTTTCTATTCTGTTCTGTGGTCTACACGTCTAGCCCAACACCAGTACCTTGCTATTTGCTGCTTTATTGTAAGTATTGAAATCAAGTGGTGTAAATCCTCCAAATTTGTTCCTGTTTTTCAAAATTGTTTTGACTATTTTAGGTCTTTTGCATTCTCATATAAATTTTCGAATCAATTTTTACAAAAACAAATGCTTGCTGAGATTTTGTTAGGGATTGAGTTTAAGATAGATGAATTTGAAAAAACCAGACTTTTTTCCTTTTAAAGAGGTGGGGTACAATATAATTCAGGTTTAGGTATACAAATGTTCATTATGCAGGTACCCTTGTTAATAAGGTGTGCCCCTCTCTCCCCTGGCAGTTTCCCTCAACTGCCAATCCCACCTCCCCTCCTCTGGTGGTTTCCTACTACTGCCAACCCCTTTCTTTAGTATTATTATAATTGCTCAAAGGTCCACTTATGAGTGAGGACATATGGCACTCTGTTCTTTGTTTCTGTGATAGATCACTGAGTATGATCGACTCTAAATCCATCCAAGTTGCTGTGAAGCCCATATGTTTGTCCTTCTATATGTACCACATTTTAAAAATGTACCACATTTAAAAAATCTAGTCCAGCTTCAATGGACAGCATAGTTAGTTCCATGTTTTTGCTATTGTGAATAGAGTTGCAACAAATGTGTGTGCAGGTATCTTTTTTGTAGAATGATTTGAGTTCCTCTGGATATATTCCAAATAGGGGGATTGCTGGGTCATATAGAAGGTTAATTTCTAGTTTTTTCAGAAATTGTTACACTGTCTTCCAAAGAGGTTGCACTAGTTTGCATTTCACCAGCAGTGTAGAAGTCTTCCTTTTTCTCTGCATCCTCACCAGCATCTGTTGTTGTTTGTTTTTATTAATGGTGACCATTCTTACTGGGGTTAGGTGGTATCTCAATGTGGTTTTGATTTGATTTCTCTGATGACGAGTGAGGCTGAGCACTTTTTCATGTGTCTGTTGGCTACCCGTATATCTTCCTTTGAGAAGTGTCTATTCATGTCTTTTGCCCACTTTTGAATGGGGCTGGTTTTTTTTTCTTTTTGGCACATTTGAGTTCCTGTAGATCCTAGATGTTAGACCTTTGCCAGATATACAGTAGGCAAATATTTTTTCCCATTCTGTGGGCTATCTCTCTGCTCTCTTGATGGCTTCTTTTGCTTTGCAGAAGCTTGTCAGTTTGATGAGTTCCTACTTGTCAATCTTATTTCTTAAAAACAGACATTTTAACAATATTGAGTCTTCTAAGTCATAAACATGGTATATCTTTTCATTAATTTCGTTCTTAATGTCTCTCAGCAATGTTTTATAGTTTTTTATGTATAGGCCTTACAGCAGTAATTTTAAAAGTTTATTCATATGTATATCACATTTCTGGATATTATTGTAAAAGTTTAATTGTGTTTGTTTATTGCTGGTCTTCATTTTCTAATTGTTAGTTTGGATATATAGAGATACAGTTAATTTTTGTGTATTGTTTTGTATCTAGATGAATTTGAAAAATTAGGGTTATCTATTCAATATAGTAGTTCATATATACATATATATATGAAAGCCTCAGCCTTTCATATATACATATATGAAATATATATATACTATATATATATAGAGAGAGCTTTTTAAAAAACAAAATCCATATATATGTGAATATATATATATATTTATATATATGGATTGTTTACTCATACAATTTTATTACCTGTGAATACAGACAGTTTACTTCTTATTTTCCAATCTGTATGCCTTTCATTTCTTTTTTTGCCTTTTTGTGGTGTCTAGACCAATCTCTGTCTTTTTAATGAGAGTATTTGGTCCATTTTTATTTAATATAAATATTGACAGTTGAGATTAAATCTTCCATCTTGTTACTTATCTACTCTTTGCTCCTTCTTTTTTATTTTTCCCCTTTAGATATACTGAGTATTTTAAAGTTTCTATCTTATCTCCTCTGGTGGCTCATCAGCTATACCTCTTTCTTTAATGTTTTTGGTGTTTTCGCAAGGGTTTACAGTATACCTCTCTAACTTAATACCAGTCTTCCTTTAAACACTATTGTATGACTTGACTTAAAATGTAAGAACCTTCAATAGTATGTTTCCATTTTCTCCCTTATATCCTTTTGGCTATTATTGTCATACATCTATATATGTTATCATCCTCCACAAACTGTAAAGAGACAAATTTATGATAAATACATTAAAAATAAGAAAATGTCTTTTATAGTCACCACATATTTACTGCTCCCAATGTTCTTCATTATTTTGAATAGATTCAGTTGCTACCTGGAGTCATTTTCCTTCAGCATAAAGAACATTCTTCATTTCCTATAATGCATATCTGCTGGTGAAAAATTCTCTCAATTTTTGTTTGTCTGAAAATGTCATAATTGTGTCATTTCATTTTTGAAGAATTTTTACGCAGTATTAGATTCTAGGCTGACTTTTATTTTTATCCCTAGCACTTTCTAGATGTGATGCCATTGTAGTCTGCCTTTCATTGTTCCTAATAAGAATTCAACAGTATTTCTTATAGTTTTTTTATCAAGGTCTGTCCAGTCTGGTTGGTCACACTACATCTCCATTCTTGTAGAGCTCTGAGTTGTTCAGATTACAACTTCCTCTAAGTATTCTTTGCCTAGCCTTGTGGAGGTTCATGTATGTGCAGTTTAGTGTTCAAAGACTCAAGGGGACCACCATGCAGATTTCTGGAGTTTTTTCTCCACATAATTTCCCATCTCTGGAACTTTGCCCATGAGTTTCCAGAGCCTCAGCCTTTCTGAACTGTGCTATCATCACCTTACCCCAGTGAAACCATGATGCTCTCCTGAGCTCTTTTACCTGGGTTGGGGACAGAAAATACCTCCAAGAAAAAATCCAGGGCTTGCCTTGCTACTTTTGTCTCATGGATCACAGCCCTACACTATCTGTTGCCCATTGTCTTAGGAAAAGTGTTTCTTTCTTTTTTTCCTCCCCAGTTTCTAATTCTTTTTGGTGGGAGGGATAGTCTCATACCAGATACTCTGTGGTAGCCCAAATTGGGAGGCTCTTCTTCATGTTTCTTAATTTCATTTTTATATTTTCCTTCTCTTTGGGCTCTGTTTTGCATTCTGGATAACTTCTTTGTATCTGTCTTCGAGTTCATTCATTCTCTTTGTATCTTTGTCCAATCTGTTGTTTAGTCAATCCAAGAAGTTAGTATTTTAATGCTTATATGCCTTGTCTCTAATCTTGTCTGGACAATTGATACTCAATGACCTGATAAGCCTTTGGTCATTTGCCTTACCTGGTTAACTGTTTTTCTTTTCTTTTTCTTTTTGAATTGGAGTCTCACTCTGTTGCCCAGGCTGGAGTGCAATGCCACGCTCACGGCCACCCCAGTGTTGACCTCTTGGGTTCCGGCGATCCTTCCGCCTCAGCCTTGCAAGCAGCTGGAATTACAGGTGTGTGCTACCACAGCCAGCTAGTCTTTTGATTTATTGTAGAGATGAGGTCTCGCCAAATTGCCCAGGTTGTTCTTGGACCTGTGGGCTCGGTAATCCTCTCACGTTGACCTCCCAAAGTGCTGGGATTACAGGCTTGAGCCACCGCGCCCGGCCTGGTTAACTGGTTTTCTAAATTTTTGCACTCCCCCCCCAAATCCACCTCTCCCTCTGAGCAGGGACCTCATCATGTCCTTGATATTCAGGAAAACCAAGGACATTACAATGGAACTTCTCTCCATAGTGTTTCCTGCTGACCTGTATCCTCGGTCCTCCTGTGTGTCCCCCTTCTGTCCCTGACCCCTCTGTCTGTACCCCTGAATCTTTCCAGGGCCTCACTCCTGTATGATTAGTCCCTGCTTCAGTTGGTTCCTCTGTCCAGTTTCCCTGTCCCTCTGTGACTGCCTGAGCTTCTCTCCTCTGCAGGGCTTCCCAGGTCTCCTGGGAGCCTTGAACAAGACATCCTTGCACGTCTCTGCTCTCAACTCTCTCGAACCAGCCACTCTGTCTAACTCCAGTTATATCTGCTTGCTGCTGGGTCTGCTCTCCCTAGGACCTCCAAAGACCCCTGAAGCTTCTCATCAGTGGTATCTCTGGTCTTTTTCTGTTCTTTCTTCTCTTGGGAACTCTCCTCAGCCTGGTTTTCATGCCCATCTATTCCCAGGAGACTTTGCTGTGGTTTCCCCCCCCCTTCAACGTGCCTTGAAGTCTCAAGGTCAAGGAAGAAGCTGCCTAGGGCAGGTGAGGCACCAGCCTGGACAGAGGAGGCAGTGAAACAGAGGCAGAAAGGGTGGTCCTGAGTGCAGGAGAAGGCTGACCTGTGGAGTGGAAGGAGGGAGGCTGGAGAAGGTAGCTTAGAGGACCAGAGGTTCCTGACCTCTGGAATGTTGGCCAAGTGGGGTCTGGTGACAGACGCATATATGCACAGGCCCAAACCAGTGACATCCAGAGTGGCCTTGACCTGGGGTAGCTTGCCCTGCCATGACCCATAGCCAGTCAGTGACTGAGCTGGGAGTTAGCCCCAAGGTGCTACTCCTGTTGAATTTCTGTGGCTTTCTTCTCATATTCAGAGTCTTCCAGCCGCCCCCACCTCCACATAGGTATGTAATAATTTTTAGGGACCCTCTGGAGTTTCCCTGCTCAGCTCCTGCCTCTTCTGGGCACAGAGATCTCAATTACATTCGTGAGTTGACCTCAGCTCTGGTTTCCCAGTTCCAGCTTCTCATTCAGACCCCAACTGCCCCTGACCCCCACTGGTTGCTGACACATATTAATCATCTGTGTTCCAGGACCAGGTCTAGCCATGGTTAGGGTCCACTCTGCACACCCTTCTACTGGCCCCACTCCAGTGTTAATGAAACCCTTCTCCATGGTTTTGGCCTCTTTCACAGGGTTGTCTGAGATTCATACTGTCTTGAGATGTATTTGTGACTGTCATGCTTCTCTGGGTACAGGCTGTGATCTCAAGCCTGGGAATCTCTTCCCAGCAGAGAGTCTGGCATCCTCCCACCAGCTCAACTCTGGATCCAGCAGGCAGCTTTCTCTTTCTCTTCCCTTTTTCCATTCACATTCTGATTCATCATCTGTTTATTAAACATGTGGATTTTTTGGTTTGCAGTTTTGGGCTGTGAAGTCCTGATCCCACCAGCTGTTTACGATCTATCATCCAGCACAAACAGCTTCCACGTGGTTGTTACGCTGGCTCATGAGGAAAGAGGACCTTGGTTTACAGATCCTGGGCCTCCAGCTTTACAGATGTGCGTGGTTCTCAGCATTTCCATCCCTTTAGTGACAGTAAATTTGCACATTCTCCTTTGCTTTGCAGCTCGAGGTTGTCACTATAGTTGAGATGTTAGGGGATTAATGTTCAAAATACAGAAGGAATTCAAACAACTCAATAGTAAGAAAACAAACAACTTAAATAGAGATAGGCAAAGGACCTGGCTTGATAGCTCATTTCTTTTTAGCACCGAATAATATTTCATTGTCTGCATACACCTCAGTTTATTTATTCAGTCCTACTAAACCTACTGAAGGACATCTTGGTTGTTCCCAGGTTTGGGCAATTACGCATAAAGCCGCTATAAGCATCCATGAATAGGTTTTTTATATGTACATGTTTTCAGTTTATTTGTATAAGTAACAGTTTATACTGGATTGTATAGTAAGAGTATGCTAAGTTTTGTAAGAAACTGCCTGTCTTCCAAATAGCGGCACCATTTTGGATTTCCACCAATAGTAAATGAGAGTTCCTGTTGCCCCTTGCCAGCATTTGGTGTTGTCTGTGGTTTTCTTTCTTTCTTTTTTTTGGTCATTCTAATAAATGTGCAGTGGTATCATTGTTGGTTCAATTTACAATTCCCTAATGATGTATGATGTTGAACATCTTTTCATATACTCATTTGCCATCTATATATCTACTTTGCTGAGGTTTCTGCCTTGGTCTTTTGTTCATTTTTAAATACAGTGGCTCATTTTCTTATTGGTGAATTTTATTAAGAGTTCTTAATACATTTTGGATAGTAATTCTTTATCAGATGTGTTTGTGACTTGCCTTCTCATTTTCTTGAAAGTGTCTTTCACAGAACAGAAATTTATAATGTTAAAGAAGTCAGTTTATCAATCATTTCTTTCATGGATCATTCTTGTAATGTTGTATCTAAAAGTCATTGCCATACTTAAAAGTCATCATGTAGATTTTGCCTGCGCTATCTTCTAGGAGTTTTATAGTGTTGCATTTTGCATTTAGGTCTGTTATTCACTTTTTGTTCATTTTTGTAGAGGGCTTAAGGTCTATGTCTAGATTTAATTTTTGCATGTGAATATCCAGTTCTTCCAACACCATTTGGTAAAAAGATGATCTTTGCCTATCGTATCACCTTTGTTTCTTTGCCAAAGATCAATTGACTAATTCACGTGGGTCTATTTCTGGACTCACTATTCTGTTCTATTTATTTACCTGTTCTACTCCAATATCTCAATTACTATAACTTTATAGTAAGTTTTGAAGCTAGATAGTGTAAGTTCTCTAACTTTGTTCTCCTCTTTCAATATCATGATGGCTATCCTGGGTTTTTGCTTCTCTATATAAACTTTAGAATCATTTTGTCAATATCTACAAATAGCTTGCTGAGATTGTTATTGGGGGTGGTTCAATCTATAGATTAACCTGGAAGAATTGACATCTTAACAATATATGCGGGGTCTTCAAAGAGTCCATGGAAGATGAACATTATGAAAAAAACTATGCATGGATTCAAATTTTTTTTGCATTAACTTGTACTAACTTGTTGTATCTGAACAGGATCTAGTTTAAGGTACTAAGAAAAATAATATAATCAGTTTAAAAAAAACATCCATCAGAGCAACATGAATTCTGCTTAAATTGAAGTAGAAACAAACATCAAATTTATGGTTGAAGCTTGAGTAGAAGAATGGTGACACCACTGATGTTTTACCAAAAGTTCCTGGGGACAATACCCAAGAGAAATCAACAGTTTATAAATGGGTAAATCATTTTAAGAAGAGACAAAATGATGTTAAAGATGAAGCCCATGGCTGCAGAAAATCTACATCAATTTGTGAAGGAAAAATTCATCTTGTTCATGTCCTAATTGAAGAGGGCCAATGATTAATAGCAACAACAATAGACAAAACCATTGACATCTCAACTGGTCCCGCTTACACAATTCTGAATGAAAAATTAAAGTTAAACAAACTTTCCATTTGATGGATGCCAAAACCATTGTACTCAAGTCAGCTGCAGATCAGAGTAAAGCTTTCCATGGAAATTTTAAGCAGTAGGATCAAGATTCTGAAGGATTTCTTCAAAGAATTTTAGCAGGAAATGAAACATGGCTTTACCAGCATGAAGACAAAGCACAATCAAAGCAACGGCTACCAAGAGTTGGAAGTGGTCCAGTTAAAGCAAAAGAGGACTGTTCAAAAGCAAAGATCATCACAACAGTTTCTGGAGATGCTCAAAGAATTTTGCTTGCTGACTTTCTGGAGGACCAGAGAATGATTATATCTGCTTATTATGAGAGTGTTGTGAGAAAGCCAAAGCTTTAGCAGAAAAAAGCACCCAAGTAAGTTTCATCAGAGAGTACTTCTCTATCACGACAATGCTCCTGCTCATTTCTTTCATCAAACAAGGATAATTTTGTGAGAGTTTTTGTAGTTTTCTGTTACTTGCATGTACTTTCAAGTTTGTCTTTTACTGCATAATAATCATAGCTATAGATAATCTGTGTCTGATAATTCAATTTTTGAAGTCTTTGTGGTTCTTACTGTTTTGCTGTCCATTTGAACTCATGGTACCTTGTTTCCTTATATGCTTAGTTATTTTTGACTGAGCTGCTGATTTTCCTTACACAATTATTTGAGGGAATTCTTTGAGTTTTAGATTAATGTGCACCCCTTTAGAGGAGACTGTTTGCTTTTCCCAGGCTCCAGGAGCCCCATCAGTCTGGACTCATTTTAAACTAAATTCACAGCTTACAGATTTTTGGACTCCCAAGGAACAGAGTCTCTGTGCCTGGAGGTGGTTGAGGCTGCCTAGATGGTTTACACAAAAGGAGCCCCTGACCATGGCCTCACCTGGCCCTTGATGGGGGCAGTGGCTTGGATGTGACAACAGTGAGACCAAGCCTTGCTGGGACACTGACTTGGAAAACACTGCCTTTCCCTTTTCATGAGTGATGGGAGCTTTCAGTGCATATTTCTGATGTTAGAATCAGTATAGAAAAGCAGGGAGGTGGGATAACCCCTGAAGACCAGCTCCACATATGTACCCCCTTTTATTAAAGTGACTTGTTTCATTTGATATCTACTTATAGCCCAGTTTAGGGCTCACCATATGTTCTACAATGATACAATGGTGTCTAGAGACAGAACAACCTGGAGTTGGATGGTGGGCCAGTCTAAAGAAGCCCAGTTGTACCCAAATCAGCTGCACTGGGTGGGAGCACTAAGGGATGCTCGGGGTGAGATGGGAGTATGTGTTCCAAACCACTGCCTCCTGAGTGGAGTGGGATGGGTCTCCCAGCACACTGCCTGGCTGTATACTGTGTAGATGTCAGGTATGTGACGAGGATGGCTGGAACAGCAGCATCTGCCTAGTTCTTCTTTTCCCCACTCAGTGCCTAGAGCACTGCCTAGTGTGTTTGGTGGAGGCTCAGTAAATACTTTGAGAAAGAACAAATGAAGAAGAAGTTTAGTGGGGGCTGAGGCAGGAGGGACCTACTTCAGAGCCTGAGTCTCTTGCAGTGAAGGGACAGGGGTCTTGCTCCTTCAGATAAGGATGGCCCCTTCCTGTGGGTTAGAGAGCTGACCAGGGGCTGATCAGGGGCTGCTGGACAGCCACAGGAGCTTTGTTCATCTGATGTGTGTTCCTGCATCAGGCTCTGCTCAGAGTGGGCTGAGGTGGATGGCTCAGGGAGCAGTGGGTAAACCCTCTGGCTATAGGGTCCATGTACTCCTCTGTGCAGGTAGAACTTCATGGGGAAGCCTGAGGACTCTCAGTTGGCCTGTGGGAGTCAGGATTCCAAAGATAGCCTTGACATTCAACTGGACAATATTTCCCCAAACAGAGCAGTGGGTCCAGACCCAGATAAGGGGAGCAGCTCTGGCCTCAGGTTGGGTACTCTCTCTCAGTGACATGTGTGCACATGCATGTGTGAATGCCCATGGGCCTGGCTCAATCTGGAGGAAGGTGAGCGTGCAAGCTGTGGTATGTCTCGTGTTGCCTCAGTGGGCGCTGGTGGCCCCTCCATCCTGTGTGGAGGTTGCCATATGGTGAAAAGGACGGTCTCCTAGGGTGACAGCTTTTCCCTCCAGAGTATCTTGGCCTGTGCCTGTGTACAGTGTTTCCCTGAGCAGTCTCAGTATCCTCTCATCAAAGCCAGAGAAGGAGTCAGCTATGATGCCCAGCTCATGCTGTGGAGGGCTGGGCACACATCATTCTGTGGTTGGGGATGGTGCCTGGGTCTGTCATGCCTGCTGCTCAGGATGGGTAGGGATGTCCAGGCTGGCAGCGAGGCTTACAGAACAGCGCATATGGGTTTGCTTTACTTGAAACCTGAGGCTTTCTGCAAACAGCCCTACCCTGTCCCTCATGTTGGCTCTGCATATGAGCCTGGTGTTAAGATGCAGCGCGGCTTATGCCTCTGCAGCCATGCACATGGGCTGCAGTCTCCTGTTGCCAGACTAGGGCCCCTGAGGTATCTCGGCAGCCTCCGTGGTTACGGAGAAGGCTACAGGTACACACGCTGTCTCATTTCTTCCTATCTTCCTGGCCTGGTTCCTGCTTCCCCTTTCCGTGCCACTCTCCCCTTGGTGGGTATGTCTCTAGTGATCTCAAAGGAGTCTGCTGTGCTCACCACTCAACCCAATGGCGTGGCCCAGTGGGCATCCTCCCATCCGCTGCACCACCTCCCCTCATATGGCTACCCTCCCTGTCACTCAGAGGAAGCCCATAAAGGAAATAGTGACCTTCTCATCCCAATACTCGTGTCTAATAGGAAGTATAGTGACTAAGACAAAGAAATGACTCTCTAGTGGTGAAACAGCAGCCGGTGAGAGGGAAGATTTCTGAAATGAGGCCTCTTTGTTCCTTCTTGTCCTTTCCTACCCTGGCGGCTAGGGCCAAGGCCCTGTCAAACCAGGGTAGAGAGCCACATGTCTGGGGCCTGAAAGCCCAGACAGGTCGAGATGGGATCCCTTCCAGCGTTGTAGGGTGGGGCACACGGGCAACTTGGCAGGCACCAGAGCGTGGCTCATTTTCTACTTGGTCACTTTTTTGATGTGTGTGATTTATTTATAATACGAGTTTGCATAATTCCAAATGTGGTGACACAGCACGTAGACTCCAAATGAAGTAAAGACCGAACAGAACAGGTTTCCTAAAAGAGGAAGTCTCTGTAGAGCAGGCAGGGCTGAGATGATGTAATCCAGCCCCAACTGAGCTCGAAGACTCCTAGTGCCAGGACACAGGGCCTCAGGGGCTGGGGTGGTGCTGGGCCCCAGACTCCGCAGCCACCTCAGGCAGCCTGTCTCACTCCTCATGCTCCTCCCTGGGTCTGGAACAACCAGTCCCATCCTCACCCCAGCACTCTTCACTCTGGGTTTTGGGGTTTCAGTAGTGGTATCGTCCTATTTGCCTGGCGTCCAGAGGGGTGAGGAGTTGTTTGCCCAGAATTCCTGTGGCTGCCTCAGTGCTCATTTCCTTTTTTTTGAGTCAGTCTTACTCTGTCGCCCAGGCTGGAGTGCAGTGGCACACTCCTGGCCACCACAGCCTCGATCTGCCGGGCTTAGGCAATCCTTCCACCTCAGTCTTCCAAGTAGCTGGAACTATAGGCGTGGGCAACCATGCCTGGCTAACTTTTTGATTTATTGTAGAGCTGAGGTCTCCCCAGGTTACCCAGGCTGGTCTCGAACCCAGGGGCTCAGGCAATCCTCTCACCTCGGCCTCCCAAAGTGCTGGGACTATAGGTGTGAGCCACCGTGCCCGGCCCTCAGTGCTCCTTTCGACAGCTCACTCTGCAAACAGAGTTGTGGGTCCAGACCCAGATTGTGGGAGCAGCTCTATCTGGTTGGGTGTTCTTTCTTAGTGACATATGTATGTATTTCCTATTAGACACCAGTATGGGGATGAGGAGGGCAGCAGCCTCTCTGGGCTTCCTCTGGGTGATATCCACCACAGAGAGTGGAGCCATACAGAGGGGAAGTGACACAGTGGATGGGGGGGTGTGTTCACTGGTCCATGAGATTGGGGTGAGTGGTGGGCAGAGCAGATACATTTGAGGTCACTAGAGAATGCCCCACCAAGGGGAGAGGGGCACCAAAAGGGGAAGCAAGGACCAGGTGGGGAAGATGGGCAGAACGGAGATAGCCTGTGCCCTGATGCTCACTGTGAAGGCTGACTCTCAGTGAAAGTGGCATCAGGTCAGGGACTGTGACCTCTCGAACATCATGTGTCCCCAGTACCAGAGCTGGTATCTCTCAGCTCAGTATATGTTTGCAAATCAACAAAATAAGCAGACCCTGAACATTTATCATAATACTATAAGAAAGGAATTGGCAGTAGTGGGAAACTGCTGGGGAGTGGGGGAGGACATACAACATAAATAAGGGTAACTGATCTGAAACCAGGTAAAGTAGGGACCAAAGGGAGGCCCAAACTTTACTTGTACAGTGATCACTTGTATACCTAATCCTGAATTGTGCCCCACATCTTTAAAATAAAATTAAAAACAAAACCAAAAAAAATGAAGTCTAGGAGAAGACACATTCATGTACCCTTGACCACAGAGAATGAAAGGAAGGTTTCCTACAGCCCTTTACCATGGGGGAAGCAGTTTTCCTCTGGGGGCCACTGTGTGGCCCCCATCCTAGCTCACCAAACCCCCGCTTGAGGGAGCTCCAGGGATTCCTGACACCCAGGTCCATGTCCAAAACTCAGGCCCTTTGTCCATCTGCCTGAGCCTTTCTAGAAGCTGGGGCTTACTACGTCTCAGCAAACGGGAACTTCCTGTTGCTAAGAGAAGAGGATGGGCAAGGTGACTCAGAATGAAGCCCACCTGGGGCTCTCCTTGTGGGTGATTTAAGTGTAGACGATTCAGAAACACCTGGGTTTCATCTCTTCTGCTGTAAACCACAGTCAGGGCCATTTGAACAGAGGACTTGCTAGCACTGTTACTTTCAACTCATATAACTCTGTGAGTTCAGCTTCAGAAGCCTAGTGAAAGTGGGGACACACCAAGATCTCCTGGAGGTTGGATGGTCTAGGAAATGGAGTCTGTGGGCCTGACACTTGCCTACTCCCCACATCTTCTGTAGCCTCCCTCCCCAGGGCACAACCTTCTGCGTTGGTGGGGTCCCTGGCTGGAGTGTTCATGGGTGCTCTGGCTGAGGAGCTGGGAAGTGGCTGCTATAAGGGGTGAGTTCTGGGTCCAGGCTGTGTGATGGGACCTCTGACAGGGATCTTTGAGAGCTTGTTCCTGGCTGGTGCCCTGGTGCCATGTCCAGAAGTTTTGTGGCCTCCTCAGCCCTCAGACCCCACATGCTGCTCTCCTTTTGTGTCCATCAGGGTCCCACGCAGGAGCACCCCACCTGCCTAGGTGGGGTGGCCTTGGTTACGAGAATGAAGTGGTGAACATGTGTCCCAGAAATGATGCAGAACTGGCCCACACAGCAGACCTCAGAGCCAGCTCTGGGGAGTTGCCTCAGGAAGTTGTGACTCAGTGGAGCCCTGGGTGCCAGGAGTAGTCACAGACATGGACTCTGGACACTGAGCAGGGACGCCTGACGCTCCCTACCTCCAGAACATACCCAGCAACAAGGCGTGGCTTCCCCCTCACCCCTGCCTATGAGATACCAGACAAATGCCACTCGGGGTGGAGACAGGACATCAAGAGCCCTGGCTGCAGGGGAACCTGGGACATGGGCTTCTGCTGGACTGCCTGTGGGTCCAGAGGCTCCACAGAGCTCCTTGGAGCCTGTCTGTGGTTGAAGACTGCCCAGCCCCCACCAGGCCTCCTGTGGCTTGTCCTCTGGGATTGCAGTGGACTGAATGTTCGTGCCTCTACAGATACATGTGTTAAAATCCTCACCCCCAAGGTGATGGTGCTTAGGAGGTGTAGCCTTTTAGAGGTGTTGAGGTCATGAGGGTAGAGCCTCGTGATTAGGGTTAGTGCCCTAAAACAAGAGGCCTGAGGGACATCCCTCTCCTCCAACAGCAAGGACACATAAGAAGGAACCGTCTGCCAGCTAGGAATAGGCCCCACCAGAGCCAACTGTGTTGGTACTCCCCATTGCAGACTTGCAGCCTCCAGACTGGAAAATGCCTATCTGTTGTTTATTAGCTAACCAATGCATTTTGCTACGACTGCCAAAGCTAAAGCTGGGACTCTCTGTTCTACCACCTGGTCCTCCCAGGGCAAAAGCTGAGTGAGGCTTCAGCAGTGCATGAGTGACTTCCAGCTTTGTGACACAGCTAGTTATAGAGTTGCCTCTGGGGTAGCTGGCACATGCTAGAGTATATGAGAGCAGTAACCCATAGCACAGGGCTCTACTGAGTGACACAGCCCCTCCAGTGGGACCTTCTCTATGGGACTCCAGCCTCCACCTCTCCTGCTGCCCACATGCTGGGTGCACCTTCTGGGGGAGAAAGCAGCCTTTGAGGCCTGGGATCCTGGCACTGAACGTGTGGGGACAGAGCTGGGACTGACTGCAGGACTGAGTCCTCTGCATCTGGGAGAGGCTGCCTTTAGGATCTGTCCTCCCTGCCTGCTTGACCCCTGCTTGTAAGTCTCACAGGCATCTCACTAATACAACTCTTGAGAGGTTAATTAATCTCATCCTGATGGCTGCTTCTCAGAGTCCCTGGACTATCCCACTCCTATCTGAACATGCTACCTCAAAGGATGGCCTTAATGCTGGGGGACCTTGCTGGACAGAGATAGTCTATCCCACAGCCTGTGCCCTCAACTCCTGGCTCAGTCTGCTGCCTGACCTGGCCGCGCATGATGCATGAGGCATGGAGTCCACACATGCTGTCAGCCATAAGGAGGAGCCATAAGATCATAAGGAGGAGCAGGTGTTGAGTGCCCTGGACTACCTGACAAAGACATGCCTTTCAGGACCTTGAGGACCATGATACCATTCATTGTGCACTTGAGAACAAACCTAGAGTCTACCCACAGGTCTGTGTGGGCAGCACAGGCCGCATGGGGCCCAGAGATGGTGCAGCCTTGCAAATCTGTCCAGGGACCAAGGGAGGGTGCTGACCTCGGGCCAATTGCTGACCCTGACCATGCCTTGCAGTGTTTTGGTGGGGACTACACAAGTGGATAATTGTGGGGTGTGTTGAACAGTGCCTGGCCCAGTGACTGTTGTATCAGTGCTGCTGAGATTCTGTTTCAATCGGTTCTTTTCAGATCAACATATCTCTGAGAAGATGTGAGGTCAGTGTTCAGGGCCCAGGAACGAGGAGAGTTCAGTGGCAAAGAGAGGAGTGCTGCAGCCTCAGGGAAAGGGTGCAGGAGCAGGAGGCCATGGTCAAACTTCCTGGGGCCCAGGATGGTTACCGTGGTCCCCTCACCTGTGGCAGTCACAGCCAGGGCCCTGGGCCTCAGGCTCCCAAAGAGTAGGCTGGGCAAGTGTGTAAGGACCATTAGTGATCTGTTTGCAGCTGGAGATGGTGAGGACACAGCCAAGGCTCCCACTCCTGCTTCCTCTTCCCCTGCAGCACTGCCTCTGTCCTCTGTCCTCTGTCCTCAGGGCAGGAGAGGGAGACCAAGGAACCCACAGTGGCAGCCCTCAGGGACCCATGGCCCTTCTTGGTGGGCTGTGAGGAGGCCCTTGTACCCCAGTCCTGTTTCCTGAGCTGACGACTTCAAGTTTTCTGACAAAATGGTACCTTATTGGCAGAAATGTTAACACAGATGTGCAGTGCTGGAGACTCTTTATTCTTGGTTTTCTTTCTCAAATGCCATTCCACAATTCTTTCCACATAGTTAAGGGTAGATGAGGCTGACATTTTCCCAGGTTCATCCTGGTACAGCTTTCCCTAGCTCCCTCTTGGAAGGCCTTTTTTTTTTTTTTTTTTTTTTTACTATTATTTTAATTATTTTATATGGCAATCTCTCAAGTGCCCCACAAAACCACTTCTGGCGCTAGGTGCTGTGCCTGGTACCCGCCTTCTCTGACAAACACACTAGCTGCATACTCTGTCTGACCCCAGGCCAGTGACCAGTGACTCAGGCCCAAGTTCCAGGTCATTATTTCAGTTTTTAGTGTGGTAAAAATACTGGCTTTCCAGGAGGTGACTCTGCTTTCAAGAACCAACCTTTGCTGAAAACAAGACATGGAAGTGGCTTTGGCTGTGAGGCCCTGACACAGTTGCATAGGCTGCATCTTCATTACAGCCTGCCTTCCCAGCTGCTCCAGGGTCCCCGGGGCTTGAATTTGTCCAAAAAGTTCCCACTCTCCTGCTAGGTGGCTTTCAGCAGGGTAGTGAGCTCAGCCACCTTGAGCTCCCCTGTCCCCATTGTCCCTGCTTTCTCCACTGTGAGCAGCATGGGGTCTGAGTTTGCTGGCCTCCAAGCCACAGTGTAGTTGTCCCTCCTCTGGGTCCCAGCAGGGATCTGATCAGGATGTGGTTTGATGACCCGATGGTGGGGGAGGAGACAGAGGGATGTTACATTCTATGTAAGGCCTATACTCCCAGTGACTTTTCATATGGACTAGTGGCTGTGGGCAGACGGGACATGTCCTGGTCTTCTGCCAACCCAACAGAGTACAACAGACCCAACAGATATGAGAAGGGGTCTCCTTGGCACCTGGATATGCCCAGCCTCTCTAGGGAAGGTGTGGATAGGGTATAGACTATGGTACAGACCATACAGCAGCCTTAGGCTTTCAGAGCAAGTCATTGAGAATGTAATGTCAGAATGAAAATGACACTTTTGGTCTAGTCAGTTATTTGAGATTAGGTGGAACATTTTTAAGAGGTGTCACTGAATTTGACCTTTTGGGCATTTCAATCAAAACAAAAGTCCTTCCATAATGCCAAAAATTAGATTCAACAAACAGCATTCCCTAAGGACATGGCACAGAGCTGGGACATGGGCAGCCCTGGGATTGTGGTACTCACCGTTTGGGTGTCATATCAAGTCTTGTGGTGAAAGGATGGAGCAGGGACTAGCAGAGTCTGAGCTGGCCAGGGTATCTGAAGCAAGTGCTTTGTGTCTCTGAGCCTCAGTTTCTTCATCTGCACAGTGGGCTCAGCAATGGCACCTCCTTCACTTAAGTGGCGCCCTCCTCCCACCCCAGTTGTGGATGACATGGAAATGTTGCCACAAAATTAGCTGAACAAGACAGATTGGAATAAGACATGTACAACTTCTAAACTCAGTTAGGAACAAGTATCAGGGGAATTTAAATCAAAGCAACAGAGAGACTTGTTTATACCTGCCAGACAGGTGTATGGTGCCTGGTGTGTCTCTGCTGGAGGATGTGACGGTCGTGAGGATGGTGGCACCTGTCAGACAGGCCGTGGCCTAGTGGAAGCTCATGCACGACAGCCGCAGCCTCTGCCCCTGCTCAAGGTGGGCACGGGACCAGACTCACTTACTCCCTTGAAGCAGCAACAGCAGACAAAACACACAAGTCATGTTTCCACGACACTGGGCATCAGGCAGCCATCCCTGAAAGCAGGAGATCAGTCATGGGCCCATGGGCTGCTGGCATGGGGGCAGCAGACCAGGATGGAGTTGGCAGCCTGGGAGTGGATCCAGCCTCCCATAGTACACAGGGAGCGTGGGAGACAGTGGGAGAATGTGGGGCTCAATCCTGCGTCTGTTCATTAGAAATGTGCCTTCCAGCACTGGTGACATTTCACAGATGCAGCAAACCTGAAACATGTTGCCTGTGGATGGGAAGAAGAAGGGGTGGGAGGAAGATCAAAATAGACAGAGCCAAGAGCAGCTGGGGCTAACCTCTCAGTCTGCTCCTGCCACCAGAAACACACTGTGTGGACGAGGAATAGTGATCTGCCACCTTTCTGTAGGACTGGTGACATGGACAGGGCCAGGGTTAGCATTTAGAGAGGAAGTTGAGGAGCTGTTAAAAGATGAGTCTAGCCTCCTCCCTGAGCAGGGTCTACCACGGAGCTCTGGACAGAGAAGCCAGGTCACTGAGGTTGCAGCACAGTGATTGGTCGTGGGTATGACGAGAGGAAGCAGTGCCTGAGTTGGGCCTGTGCTGATGGAGCCTGGGAGAAACAGGAAGCTGTCAAGCAAGACTTGAGGCAGACCTGGCTTGGGGCTGGTCAGTGTTGGGGGAGGAGAAGGAGGCTGGGACAGGCCCTCGGAGTCTGAAGTTCTTATTCATGTAGCCAGAAGACATCAGAGAGGGGTAGTTTCAAAGGGCTCAGGGATGGGTTCAGTGCTGTGCCATCTTGAGTTCGAGGTGCCTCCAGCTAGAGACATTCGTGGGCTGGAAAGCTCTCCTGCAAACCCTAAAGCTTGGGAAGGCCCTGGTATTGTCTGATGGTTGTGGCTCATGATGACCTCCCTTGGGGCAGGCTTCTTCACTCCTCTGTGCCCTGATGGCCTCAGTTGAGTCTCCCCAGCATGTGCCAAGGGTCCCACTTCCCAGACCCATGTGCAGTCTTCGCCTACCAGGCAGATGCATGCCCACCTGAGACCCCAAACATCTGTCCCAGGAGGCAGCTTACCCTTGATGAGCTGACTTCCCTCAGGCACCCCAACATGCAGAGAAGCCCTTTACCCTTCTTGGAGTGGGAGGTTGGATTCCTACCCTGCAGGGCCCCTGAAGACAAGCAGATGCCCCTGGAGCTGGCCTGGGTAAGGGGACTTATCTGATAGCTGTGCACCTTTATATGTGCACAGTGCCTTAGTCCTCAGATGTCACCTCTGTGGCATTCCTGGAGGGCATGTAGGCATTGCCCGAGGATGGGGAGCAATGCCCTGACCCACCCATCTCCTGGTGGCAGCTGTCAATATATGGTCTGGGCTCTGTGTGTCAGCAAGGGTTCTGGGCCTTTCCTGTACAAGGGGGACAGTTTCAAGATGTGGTGTTCTCTGGAAAGCTCTTGTTGAGTGGTCACTGTATGCCAGGGTTGGTGAGGGGTAGACAAGAGGAACTCAGGAGCCATGTTGGGACAGAACTTGTGTTTGTCAGTCACCTTGGAGAGCTGGGATAACCCTACAGCACCCACTCAGGATCTCAGCTCCATGGTCCAGCAATGCCTTTCCATGTGCACACAGACTCCCTGCCTCATGTGTGAAAGGAGAAATAAGTGACTGAGTTTTTTGGAAGTCAAGGCCTGGCACAAAGAATCTCAGATGGTCCAGAGAATCAAGTCCTGTGCAGCTAGCTAGAGAAGGTCAGATCACCAGAGACAGATGGACTGAGTACCAGCATCCTAGAGTTATTAATTGCCTTTGTTATACACGAATACATTGAGCTTCCCGGGAGGGCAAATACCCTGGCCAAAGTCATCGGGTTGTGTGTTGAGCACAGCCTATCCGGGCGGAGAGAAGCCCACTTCCTGCTACACTGGGGATGGGGAGGGGGCTTGTCTGGAGGCCTGTGGGGGTGGCTCTGCTCCTTCCTTCAGCAGGGAGAGTCTTCCAGTATGTGGTCTCCTTGAGGTCGGCCTGTCCGCAGACAGGAAATAGTGAGACCAGCTCAGGACAGAGCCAGGCCGACCTCTGTGTTTGGTGAAAGTTCTCGTTTTTTTCATTTCTACACCCTCTGAGCAGGCACTGGGCCCTGAGGGAGGATGTGAGCCCAAAGGGAAGTCACAGGGTAAGTGGGGGGAGGGAAGCTTATGCACCAATTTGGGAAGATGATACCAAAGACAGGAAAATCCTGTTCGTCTGGGCCCCGTCTGATTCTACTGGAGTTTGTGGTGATTTGTATAAACGTGGATAGGCGTTTACTTTTGCATTAGACTTGAGGGACAGAGGGGCAAATTTGCTACACAAAATATGAGCATTATTTTGCTGCTGACATCAAAACTGAGTTAAAACTCTGTGCCAAGCAAAGAGAAAAGTCAGCACCGCCCTAGAGGTGGTAATGGCAATGTCTGAAAGCAGGGGTTGTATATCTCCACAAAGACCATACACGTGGGTGTTTGCCTGTCATTTGAGGTAACAGTTGAGTTTCTTCCAGTGCATTCCAGAATGTGAACTTTTCATCAGTGAGTCCCTCATGTTTCTTCCAGATTTGGGTCCTGGGGATTTGTGCTTTGTCTTCAAGTCATGCCTGGAAGTTTGCTAATTTTCTAAGATTATCCCTTTATTTCTAATGAATTAAATAAGTTTCTGACAACGCCACTGTTGTGCCAGGATTTCTTAGTATGTCGACCACGCTGGCCAGGGTTGTGAGTGATGTTTCCCGTCAACATGTCTTGCACATTTATGGGCAGAAGCTCTGTAGACCCTGGACTTACTTCCTTGATAACACTGCCATCATCACCATCACCATCATCAGTGCCTCTTCCTACTCCTCCTTTGCCCAAGTGAGATTTCTAAGACACCAACTACTGCTCAGGCAGTCTTTTAAAGATCACACACACCTCTCCCACCTCTCCACAACATATCAGGATGGACGGTGGTAGCATTTCTGGTTAACGTACGAGGATATTGAGACTCAGAGAGGTTCAGGGTCACACAGGTCACCCAGCTATGAAGTGGCAGAGTCAGGATTTGGACCAGATCTGGCTCCAAATCCCAACCTTTCCTGCCTGCCATGTAGACTCCCTTCCCAGAAAGAGGCTTGTTTCCCCAGAAGTTCACACAAACGTTCATGCCAGCAGGGGATCCTGGGGCTGAGGCCATAGAGGCCTCCCCACAAAGAGCAGGGAGCACAGGGCCCCAGGATATAGGCAAACGATCTTCTGCCCAAGCTGCTTTGGGGTGATCTGCCTACAGCTGGGCTGAAATAAAACTGCTTGTTGACAGAGAATCGAGACGCAGGGAAGGTTAGTTCAGGGCAGGGATGTTGGTGTCTGCGGGCGACAGCATTAGCCTCTCTGAGTATTGTGTTTCCCTCTTGGCACACCTCTGTTGATTGTCCGTGTCGGCTCACACTCCCTTCCCTCACAAATTTCCTTCAAAACAGGATGGCAGACACAGCGGCTGCCACAGGGCTGTTCCAACTGCTGAAAACACCCAGATAAGACCCTCGATGGCAGAGATCTCCAAGGCTGCAAAGCATGCCACATGCCAGACTCTGGGACTCTGTGAGCTGAGTCTCCTATGCTCACGAGCTGAGGATGTGGACAGGTAGTGAGTGATCTGGGGCATCATCCTGAGCAGACTCTGAGGTGAGACCTGGGGTCTGCCCTTGAGTTTATGCCCCTGATGCCAAGTTTTAACTCTTTTTTTTTTTTGAGTTGGAGTCTCACTCGGTCGCCCAGACTGGAGTGCAGTGGCCGCTCCCGGCCACAGCAGCCTC